>NC_025994.2:98027467-98101559 GCF_000442705.2 Elaeis guineensis | reverse complement strand
TCAACCCCCGGAAGGGTCTTTCCTTCATCACTGGCCTTCCATCCTCCATTCACGGGTAGAAGAACCAGTTTTTCTTTGCTTCCTCTTCTTCTCCTTGGGGCTTCCCTTCTCACTGGGGCGTGCCTAGAATCGAGGCAAACGAGAACAGCCGAGTGGAGGTGGACGACCGGGAGGACTTCCACCGACAAAGACATGTCGGTCCCGAAGCAGAGGGAGCTTGTTACCGGAACAAGCCCTCTATGATGCTGGCATGAGCCTGGTCTCCCCGTTTAGGTATCGCCCGATCCATCGGTTGTCTTTTTATTTGGCATTCGTTCTCGTGCATATACTGATTCTTTTGTTGGCATCGCAGGGACGCCGCCGAGGATGAGGCCGACTGATGCTGAAATTAGACAATATGCGGCGAGGAAGAGGCCGGCGTCGGGGGCCGGACCTTCACGGCCGCCGAAGAAATCCTCCACAGCGGCGCCGACCATCGCAGCATCGGCGACCGATCAATCGGAGCCGGTGATTGCACTCTCGGCTTCGACGGTGCAATCGAAGGAGCGGCCGGCGGAGGTAGCGGCTGAAGGAACGTCGGCGGCTTCATCGACGGGAGTAGCGTCGGATGCCGTTCGGGAACCTGAACGTTATCCGTCGGCGTCTGCAGCGGCAACGGGGGTGCTGCGTCAAGCTCGAGCATCCCCTCCTTACCCGATCCACTGGCTGGGGCGGCCAATCGGGAGAAAGCCCCGATGGACCCCGCTGACGACACAAGGTCGGGGAGTCGCTCCGCGCCACCTGGCGCTCAGGTCCCGAAGGAGCGTCGGCGCTGGCCGACCACAACTTGGCCAGGAGACTGTGCCAGGGGATCCTTCTCCCAGCCGACGTGGAGGTGCTGAAATCTCGGCAAGTGACCGAGATGCTATCTTCGTTCTACCCGACCATGGTCGGGGTAAGTTTCACTTCATCTCCTTCCTTCTTAGTGTTTTCATTACTTCGCTTTCCTAACGTAGCGCCACGTTTGCAGCTAATCTATACCATGTCCAAACTTGAGGTCGGGTACCGGAGGTTTGGGAACGTCCGGGCGGTCTGGAAGGATAGGGCGGCGACCGTCGAAGCTGACAGGCGATGCTGGTCGAACACCTGAAGCAGTCGACCGACTGGGAGGCGAAGCTGGTGGACGAGGTCTCTCGTCTCGGGTCCGAGCTCAAGTCGGCCCGAAAGGAGGCCAAGCGCAAGGGTCGGACTGCGCATCGTCTGCGGTGCGAATGGGACGGCGTCGCTGCCGAGCTCGAGGCCGAACGCGAGCAGCTCCAGGTCAGCCTGGAGAATCTCGCCAAGGCTGAGGAGGACTTGTCGATTGCCCAGGCCGATGCCGACATAGCGAAGGCAGAGGTGGAGTCGGCGAAGGACTCTCTCGATCGGGTGGAAGCGGAAGCGAGGTCGGCGAAGGAGTCAGTGAGTCGGGCGGTGGATGACTTCCGTGGCTCCGACAGGTATCGAGAGGAGCTGCTGGAGTCCGACTTTGCGTCGTACCGGGTGGGGTACGAAGATGGTCGGGATGCAGTCCAAGCTCTGTACCCGAAGCTGGACCTCAGTGGTATCATTCCATCGGGGGTCGAGGACCAAGCCACAGAAGAGATGGCCGACCCGTCGTCGGGGGGCGTCGTTGTGGTGGGAGAGGCCATCCCAGAATGGATTGCCGAAGGAAAGACGGCCCTGACTCCTGACCAGTCTCCGACCCATGATCCAGCACCGACCGTCGTTCCAGCACCGACCGACGATCCTGCCACGACCGTCGACCCAGTGCCGATCATGGTGGATACACCGGTCATCCCTGAGCTTCCATCAGTTGAAGATATTGACTCCGAAGGATGATCGCGGCCTTATCTTCCTGTGTTGTTTTTGTTTTTCTTTGCGCACTTGTAACCGGGCTTCGACCCGATTTTGTAGTCAAATGAACTTAAGAAATTTCTGTTTTCCTTTTCGATTTCCTTTTCTTGCCTGTCGGGATGTACTTGTAATCGTGGGATCATAAGGTCGGAGAGCCGCAGTCTTGGCGTGCCGCATTAGGACACCCAACGTCATCCCGAGTCGTTAGTCGAGATAGTCGGTGGTGCGGTATAGGGTAAGCAAGACGAACCCCGACCACTGATCGCTCGTCTTAAGACCTGGACTGAACGTCCGAATGCCAGAGTCGAACGTACGTCATCCTGGCATGAGTCGGGGGTCGACCGACTTCCAGGCACGAGTCCGCTGAGTCGGCCGTGCCGGCGGAGTCGAAGGTTGTTCGTGGGGAAGAAAGTCGACCGACTTTCGGGTGTACCCCGATGACCCTAATGTCGTCCGATGCGATCGATCGGACTGCGTCTGGTACATTATCGTACATAGTCGACATGTCTGGTCGGGAAAGCGATGGCAAGTCGAGTTCTCCTTACCCAGACTTAGGTCGGGCACTTGTGTAGCACCGTGTGATAAACGGTGGTAAGTCGAATACCCTTCGACCGGCCTCGATCCGGTCGGTAAGTCGCAACGCGGCGTTGGTTGCATTGGCGCTTTTGCCTTTCCCGACCGGAGCGGGGTCGGCGAGTCGGCCGATCGTTCTGCTCGAACGTTCTAGCCGAATGTTTTAGATGTAGAAGGAGTGTAACTCCCATTTTTGCAGGTGCGTCGGTCCTTTAAGCATTTGACGCATCGTTGGTGGTCAGTCCGACGACCCGCAGTAGAACGTTAAGTCCGTATTGGGATGTCGGAGGCTCGCATTCCTTGGTGAGCGTCGAACCACAGTCGAAGGGTCGAAATTCCAGACTCCGAAGTTTAAACTGAGTTCACATTCCAAATGGGGGAGGTACAGAGTTCACTGATAGTACAACCTCAGATTGTCGGCGTTCCAGGTCCGGGGAATGGGTTTTCCTTCTAGGGTTTCCAGTCGGTAAGCTCTCGGTCCGTTGGTGTCGGCTACCTTGTAGGGTCCCTCCCAGTTCGGGGATAATTTTTTCTGATCCAAGGGTTTTGAGACCTCCGCCTTTCTCAAGACCAGGTCTCCAGGTCGGAAGAGCTTCGGCTTTACCTTGGCGTTGTAATATCGAGCTACCTTTTGTCGGTAAGAAGCCATACGAAGTTGTGCTTCGCGTCGGAGCTCGGGTAAGAGGTCCAAGTCGGCTCTCCGACACTCAGAGTTGTCCGGCTCACGATACTGCTCGACCCTGGTTGATGGCAACCCAATCTCTAGTGGGATTATGGCTTCCGTTCCATAGGCCAAGCCGAATGGTGATTCTCCGGTCGGGACACGGGGTGTCGTCCGGTACGCCCATAGGACGGAGTTCAGCTCTTCGATCCAGAGGCCCTTGGCTTCATTTAGTCGGGTTTTGAGCTCGTGCAGTATGGTCCGGTTGGTCACCTTGACCTCACCGTTGGACTGTGGATGCTCGACCGAGGTTAGTCGGTGCATGATTTGAAATCTTGCGCAGAAGTCTCTGAAGTCCTGGTTGTCAAACTGTCGCCCATTGTCGGTAATGATGGTGTTTGGTAGTTCGAACCGAAAAATGATAGACTTCTGTATGAAGTCTTCCATCTTTCGCTCAGTGATTTGTGCTAAGGGTTCAGCTTCCACCCATTTAGTAAAGTAGTCAATCGCGACGACGATGAATTTCTGTTGACCGGATGCCAGAGAAAAATATCCGAGTATGTCGATTCCCCACTGGGCGAAGGGCCACGGGGCGATGACCGGAGCAAGCTGGCTGGCGGGTCGGTGTTGTATGTTGGTATACTTCTGACATGGTTCGCACCTCCGAATCAATTCAGCAGCGTCCTTCTTCATAGTGGGCCAGTAGTAGCCCTGTCGCAGGACTTTGTAAGCCAAGGACTTGCCCCCCAAGTGATCGCCACAGATCCCTTCATGTACTTCTCTGAGGGCATAGTCCGCGTCGGTCGGCCCCAGGCACTTTAGCAAGGGAAAGGAGAATGACCTTTTATACAGTCGGCCGTTGATCATTACGTACTGGGAAGCCGCCCACCGGAGTCGTTTGGCCTCCGCAGGGTCTTCGAGGGTAGATCCGTCGGTCAGGTACTGAGCGATCGGGTCCATCCAGCTCGGCTCCGTCGCTAATTGCAGTACTTCCTCGACCTCGTCGATGCTCGGCCGCTCAAGACTTTCCATGAAGGTCCGGCCCAAGGCACCGTAGTCGGATGTCGCGAGCCTGGAGAGCGCGTCGGCCCGAGGATTTTTCGCCCTGAGGATGTGGGAGATCTCGAAGTACTCGAAGGGCGCCACGAGATCTTTCACTTTTTGGTGGTATTTGGCCATGATCGGATCCCGTGTTTCGAACTCTCCTTTGATCTGCCCAACGATCAGTTGAGAGTCGGAGAAGACTTTGAGTCGGTCAACCCCGAGCTCTAGTGCTAATTTCAAGCCCGCGACGAGCGCCTCATACTCGGCCTGATTGTTGGAGGCCTTGAAATTGAATCGGAGGGCGTGCTCAGTAACCACCCCCTCTGAGTTGGTGAGCAGGAAACCGGCCCCACTTCCTTGAGCGTTGGAAGCTCCGTCGATGTGCAACACCCAGGCCGAATCGGGGTCACAGTCGGAGGTCCCGACCTCCACGGGGCTGCCCTGCCCCGACAGTAGGTCTGACGTCGGGCATTCGGCGATGAAGTCGGCCAGAACCTGAGCTTTGAGGGCAGATCGTGGCCGATATTGGATGTCAAATTCGCTCAGTCTCACAGCCCATTTCGCCAGCCGTCCTGATGTGTCAGGGCGGTGCAAGATGGCTCTCAGGGGCTGGTCGGTGAGGACCACGATGGCGTGTGCCTGAAAGTACGGACGGAGTCGCTGTGCCGAAATGACTAGAGCGAAAATTATTTTCTCTACTTTCGAGTACCGAGTCTCAGCTTCGTGGAGCACCTTGCTGACATAATATATCGGTTGGTGAACCCGGTTCTCGTTCTCTCGGACGAGCACCGAACTAACCGCCTCTGGAGACGTAGCCAAGTAAAGGTACAGGACCTCCCCGACCTTCAGTCTTACGAGGAGTGGCAGAGAGGCCAGGTACTTCTTCAGTTCCTCGAAGGTTTGTCGGCACTCGTTCGGCCAAGAGAACTGCTTGGCTTGTCGCAAGGTTTTGAAGAACGGGAGGCATCTCTCAGCTGACCGAGAAATGAATCGGCTGAGCGTGATGATTCTTCCGTTGAGTTGCTGCACCTCCTTCTTGGTGTCTGGATGTCGCATATCGACAATGGCCCTGATCTTCTCGGGGTTAGCCTCGATTCCCCATTGCGAGATGAGGAATCCTAGGAACTTCCCCGAGGTCACTCCGAAGGCGCACTTGGCTGGGTTCAGCTTCATCCGGTGCCGTCGTAGAGTGCGGAAGGTTTCTTCGAGATCCCGGACATGATCCGAAATTTGCATACTCTTTACCAGCATGTCATCGACATACACTTCCATGTTGCGCCCGATCTGATCTTTAAAGACCTTGTTGACCAGTCGTTGGTAGGTGGCGCCAGCATTTTTCAGTCCGAACGGCATTACTCTATAGCAGTAGAAGCCCTTGGCGGTCATGAAGGCGGTGTGTTCCTCATCTTCGAGCATCATCCGGATTTGGTTGTACCCTGTGAAGGCATCCATGAAGTTGAGCAGTCGATAGTCGGACGTCGCATCTACTAGCTGGTCGATCTTCGGGAGTGGGAAGCTATCCTTCGGACAGGCCCGATTCAAGTCGGTGTAGTCGATGCAGATCCTCCACTTTCCGCTGACTTTTTTCACCATTACGATGTTGGCGAGCCAATCGGGATAAGTGGTCTCCCTGATGAAGCCTGCCTCGAGTAGCTTATCCACCTCCTCGTCGATGGCCTTCTGTCTTTCTGGAGCGAAAGATCTTTTCTTCTGCCTTACCAGCCTCATTGCTGGGTCGATGTTGAGTCGGTGGGTCATCGTCTCTGGGAGAATTCCCGGCATATCCGTCGCCGACCAAGCGAATACGTCAGTATTTGCCCTCAGTAGCTCTGCCAAGTGCCGTCGCTCGGGGTCGGGTAACTGAGACCCGACCCACACTTTTTGGTCGAGGTTTTCCGCTATCGCGATGGGAACGAGCTGATCGACCGGCTCGCCCTGCTCTTCTTCCTCCCGTTGGTCCAGCTTATCGACCGTCAGGGGGCCCTTCGATTCGTCGCTTTGAGCGAAGATCTGAAAGCATCAACAGGTGAGGTGTTGATCTCCGCGCATCTCCCCGATGCCGTTTTTGGTCGGAAACCGAACCAGGAGATGATACGTCAAAACTATTGCCTTGAGGGCGTTCAGTCCGGGTCTTTCGAGTATGACGCTGTAGGCCGAGGGCACCTGGACGATCGCGAAAGTCAGGAGGATCGTGCTTTGTCGTGGTTCAGTTCCAGCCGTCACGGGCAGGGTGACCTCTCCTTCCACCGCGACAGCGTCTCCAGCGAAACCTATCAGGGGTGTAGAGACTCTTTTGAGTCGGTCAGCCGACAGTCGCATCCGTGAGAAGGTTGAGTAAAACAGAACGTTCGTTGAACTCTCATTATCTACAAAAATTCTTTTTACATCATAATTGGCTATTGTTACTGAGACAATAACAACATCATCATGGGGGATTTGGATGCCCCGAGCATCTTCTTCCGTAAAAGCAATTACATCGTCCGAGCATGGCTTCTTCATTGGCTCCCCCCCAGCAGACGTCCCCGGGCCCAACCATTTGGAAATCATATTGATGACCCCGGCTGTTGGTCGGTTATCGGTCGCCTCTTCAGTCGGCTGGGGTCGTCGGTCGGCAACTGGTCGAGCCGGCGGGTTCCTCCGAAATTTATCGAGATACCTCCGACGGATGAGGGCTTTGATCTCATCCTTAAGCTGGATGCATTGCTCGGTATTGTGGCCGTGGCTCCGGTGGAATTGGCAGTATTTCCGTCGGTCGAGGCCCTTTGCCTTCAAAGGCGGAGGCCGTCGCAGGTACTCTTCCCCTTCGATCTCCATCAAAATCTGCGCACGAGGAGCAGAGAGGGGAGTGTAGAAATCATACCTAGAACATGTCGGCCTCGGGCTCCGACGTCGGGGCGACCTCTGGTCCCGTCGTTGGGGTGATACCCGACCGTCGGTCGGGGGCTTGCCAGGCACAGCAGGGTCCCGACCCTTCCTCCACTTCTCCTTCGGGCCCTTGGGCTCAGCCAGGCGTCGGTCGGAAGCTCCCTCGTCCGTGTGCATGTACTTGTACGCGTGCTCCAGCAACTCAGCGTACGTTCGGGGGATGATTTTGTCCAGGGAGTAGGTGAACCGGGATGCCCTCAGCCCGCGCTTCATGGTCGAGACGGCCATGTCCTCATTGAGGTCCCAAACCTCGAGCGTGGCCACGTTGAATCGCGCCACGAAGTGTCGGAGCGTCTCATTTTTTTCTTGTTTAAGAGAGAAAAGGCTGTCCGATGTTCGGAGCGGCTTTCGGCTGGTGCTGAAGTGGGCCATGAAGGAGTGCTCAAGCTGCTCGAAGGAGTGGATACTTCCCGATCGAAGATCGGAGTACCAGGTCCTGGCAGCTTTGCGTAGCGTGGCGGGGAAGCCGATGCAAAGGAGAGCGTCGGTTGCCCCTTGGATCGTCATGAGAGCTTTGTAGCTCTGCAGATGGTCGATGGGGTCGGTGGAGCTGTCGTAAGGCTCCACGTGCGGCATCTTGAACCGACTGGGGATCGATTCGTCAAGGACAAGTCGGGAGAGAGGTTGGACGGTCTGGAAGTCAACGTCGTTCGAGGACTTCTGTCCGTCCACCTGCAACTGGGCAAGCCAACGATCGATCTCGTCGAACCTGCGTTCGTAGTCGTCGATCCGTCGGTACTGGGAGACCCCAGGGGTGGAGTCTCCGGAAGAGTCCGAGGGCGATGCGGACGGCGCTCGCAGTCGCTCCTCCTTCCTCGCCCGTTTCAGCCGGGAAGGGGAGGGCCGTCGAGACCGACGGGCGTCCCGCCGTGGGCGCTCCTCCTCCTTCCGGTGGGAGCGGGGCGACAGGGGCTCCGGAGAAGGCGACGACGATCGGTGCGGACGTCGGCGGCTGCTCCTGGAGGGTATCGGATGCGCCGTCGGCTGCTCGCCTGGTGAAGGCGGCAGCCGGATCGGTTGTTGCTGAAGGCTTTTTATCGCGTCTGTTAGCACGGTCATCTGCCGAACTATTGCCGCGATCTGTACTTCCGCGGTCACTGCGGGACGCGGAGAGCTGGGCTCCACCCTAGCCATAAAGGGTGGAGGGGAGGCCTCCTCCCGGCAGGAAGAGCGCCTCGCCGATTCAGTGACCCTCGATCGTTGAGCTCTTGTCTTTATCATCTCGAATTTTGTGGGGATACCGTCCCTCCTACCTGGCGCGCCAATCTGTTACGGTCAATCTCCTCGTCGCCTGGTCGTCGGGAACAGGCGCCTGCAAAAGAAAGTCCATGCTGATCGGAGGCAGCTCCTTCGGAGACCCTCCGACGGTCAAGTCAGAGAGGAGACTAGGCAACAGTGAAAAGGAGACAAGGAGCTCTACGGGGAGAGAGAGAGAGAGAGCAAGCCCGAGCATTTTTTTCGGAGGAGCCCCCCTTAGCACTGTTGCCTTCCCCGATTTATAGTTGGAGGTGGTATGGCCTCACCGTCGGTGACGTAGACAACTGGAGAGTTGTCAAATCACCGAAAGTTGTCATGCCGTTGACAAAGTTGACAGGTCCTAGGAATTAATTCTCGTCCTTAGCAGGACAGCACCCCAGGTTTCCTGGCAGGGTAATGCCCCCTGACATTCGTGCGGCGTTTACTTGATGGGACTGCAGCCCACGCTGCTCATCCGGCGTCTAGGAAGGCCTATAGAGGTGGGACGACAGCCATCCAAACTGATAGTGAGTCGTCGGCGTCCCATCCGATGGGAAGTCGTCGGCGTCCCATCCGATGGAAAGTCGTTGGCGTTGCAACCGATGGGAAGTCGGTGATGGGGGGTCGGCCCTCAGGCGATCGGAGGCGACGTGGGGCCGCTAGGCCGATCCGTCCCGGTCGGGGCGCAATCGGTAGTCGCTGTTGGTGTCGCCCGCGGTCGGTCGGGAGGAGTCGGTCGGGTGGAGTCGGTCGGACAGAGTCGGTCGGCCAGATGGAGTCGGTCGGGTGGAGTCGGTCGGGTGGAGTCGGTCGGGCGGAGTCGGTCGGTATATCCCAACAGAAAGTATATTATTTTTTTTTTGGTCAAAAGTTTAGAGAATTTTTTTTTTTAATTGAAAGTAAAAAGAAAATTATAATCTTTTTTATTATTATATTCTTTAAAAGATTTTAAGAAATCTCAGAAAAAATTTTGCTTTATAAATTTTTCTATCTTTCCTTGTACTTTTATTAATTTTTTCGTCCACAGGAGTCTTGATCAACGGAAGGCTTCAAGATAGAAAACTTGAAATAAATCATAAAATTAAAATATAATATTAAATTTATTTTTTATTATTAAATGAGTAAGATGAGAATTATAAAAAATTTACTAACTCTCAATTCTTTTCTCTACAAATCCGTTTGATTGGAAGGAAAAAAAAATTACAGATTTGAGGGAACTTGCATTCTCTCTGTTTCTCTTCTTTTCTCTCTTTATTTTTTATAAACAAAAATTCAACTAAAAAAAAATATTAACTTTCTCTTCCATTCTTTTCTCTTTCTGTTCTTACCTTCCAACCAAAGTGTAAAGATCTTCTAAATGCAAGACTCTTCTTGCAGACACTTCTTGCCTTATGCAAGGGGGTCATTTATTGGTGGTCCATATTGACCGCAAATGATGTAAAAAAAAATAAAAAATTAATTATGCAGATTATACTATGACAACCAATAATATTCAAGTTCACTAAATTTATTATATTGATATTTATTAGTTTCAGTCACAGTCATAATTTACTCTTCTAAGCAATAATCTAACAACTTTACAAGGTCCTTGTGCTGGAGCTTGGCAGCCAAACCAACCTCATTTCCTAGCTGTTCTAGCCCCAGCCTTGAGCTTGATGAGACCTCCTCTTCACAGCTATCACTTGTCCATCTAGTAGTATTCACTTTATTGCATTTTAACAACACAATTAAGAAGTTATTATTTTGGTCAAGCTGAATTTTGATATTTGCATCATTCTGAAGGTTAAAATGTCAATCTTTGAGAACTTGTTTGCATCAGAGAATTTATTTGTCACAGCTCTTTGGGTTTCCAAATCAATACTAGAGACTCTGCACCTCTAATCTCCTTTCCATCTCCATCATCTGCTAATGTTTAAGATACATATAGTCAAATTCTGCATTCAATTGATGCAACGCAAGTGTTAAGAAAATCAAATAATTCTTTAAACACATACATAGTGATTTTCTATCTAGTTTCCTTCGTCGTTAGTAAACGCAGATGGCAGGGAGTTGCAACCCCACCACAGCTACAGTCATCATAGTAACAACAACTATTTCGATTGTGTTACTAGTATTTTGTGAATCAAAATGAGAGCAAACCAGTTAAAATCATGTTTCGAGACTGAAAAAAATAAATGAAGAGCCTAAAAGACAAATCATCATGCATATCAACACACATTTGTAATGTTCAATTAGTCTAACCCAACAGTTCTTGGAAGAGCAAATATTTCTGCTTTGGCGGCAGGCTAGTGTTGATCAACTCAGTTATCATCTCGCTTCCACTCTGCCACATTTCTCTCTTCAAGCCTTAAAGTATCAGAAAAATTGACAAGTTCAGAAGGTTGTTTCCGTGGGGCAGCATATAGACCACAAGTGGACTCTCATGCCAAGTTAACCGGGCTAGCACCTGCCTACAAAAGGAATTAGAGGGAGGTCTCTGGATCAAAGACAGCAATCAGATGAATACTGGCGAAATGGGGTTGGTGATACATCACTAATGACTCAGGCACTTGGAGGAGGCAAGTTGAACTTGCTTATCATACGAAGGTGAAACTGTCGAGATGTTGGAAGCCACCTCGAAGATGCTTTAACCTTTGGAAAGATGTAATCAAATGTCTACCAGCCATATGAAACAGAACCTTTTTCAAGATCGGGAATGGCAAAGTAAACTTATTTTGGAAAGGTGGTTGCGTGATGCGTCCTTGAAGCTCATCTTTCTACTTGTCCATGCTCGCAGCTCGAAGAAAAATGGCACCATGGCTAATTTTTTCAACTGCAACGCGTGGTCATGGAAATTCAGATCTATCTCTCGCACAGCTAGCCAACTTCAGCAACAGGTGAACCTTTTGAGGTCTTTGCTTGCGTCAATTAACCTAAACAATGAGGATGATAGGATTGAATGGCAACTAGGCAGCAAGGGGACATTCTCGATTGCATCTTTTTATCGTTTTATCAATTCATGAGGTGTGAGGTGCAAATTTGCAGTTTCACCATGGAGTATCAAAGCTCCACTCAAGGCGAAGCGCTTTCTTTGGCTATGCTGGAAAAGCAAGATCAATACCCATTACACCATTGGGGAAAAAAAAAGAGGCAGAAATTTGGGAGGCTGTGTAATGTGCCAAAACCCAGTTAAGAAGGTGGACCATTTGTTCTCAGATTGTCCTTTCTTCCTAACCATTTGGAGAGCTATCTGTAATGTGTGCGGGGTTCTACAATCTCACTCTTCTTGGAATGGATAAATAGAAACTTCTCTAAAGCTGCTCGGCCAGTAATTCTAATGCTTACTGGTGCCATCACCTGGAGCTGCTGGAAAGAAAGGAACGCCAGAGTCCTCCTTGGCAAGCATGCATCAATTTGTTCTGTGGCATATGAAGGTATCAACCTCTTCAACCTTTGGTCTGACTTGTGTGAACGGAGCTCACTTGTGGATCATGGAAAGATCTGGTACAAAGTCAGAACAGTGCCGGCTCGTCTTCATAACCTCTGTACTCGAGCTATGTTTGGATTACTGGTATGGCCTCATTCGGTCACTTTGCGAGCTGGACTCTGCAGTTGTTAAGCACTGGAATCAGCAACCAGTTCTGTCTCCCCTTCAAGTGTGGTTTTGTTGTGTGACCTCTCTGTGATACCTGAACTTCAAGTTCTGGGAGCGGTAGATCATTTTTTGTTGGCCTCATAGAAGTTCCTGTAATTTTTCTATATTCTGCTACCTGATACTTCTCTTTGTGTGCTCTCTCCTCTTGTTCTCTATCAATATTCGCATCTATCAATAAAAGCTGGGGGCTTTCAGTCTCCCATTTTCATCGGAAAAAAAAGGTTTCCCAAAGCTGTATTACGGGTTCGATTTGTTTTCTTTTTTTTTTTTTTTTTTTTTTTTTTTGAGTGGATTCGACAATAATTTTGGGCAAAAAAAAATGATAGATCTTTTTTCATTACAGCATCCATTGGATTGCATCTGTACAGACCTCAAAGCAATCCAAATCCCTCGTCCATCCATTTGCATATATCTCCAAGCAACCGTTGCACCTTCCAATGATGGACCCGTCCCAACAAAGGTGGTTTTTTTTTTTTTTTTTTTTAACGCTAAATAAGGATGGCACGGCAAGTTTTGGCAAAGTAAAACCGTGTGCCTGAGATGCAAGCAGCCGGAAAACTTTTTCAAAGTATCATATATATATATATATATATATATATATATATATATATATATATATATATATATATATATTCTGTAGAGTTGATGAGGAATATTGGGGTATTGTCAATTCAACTTCTCAAATGAGTTTGGTTGTGCCATCTGGACAGAAAAGCATTGAAAACCTTCACCGATTTAAGGAAGTCCCCTACGAAACGTCATGGTCCGAGTCCCCGCGGTTTCACATGAGCACCGACGAACTCAAGCCACCGTCCAAGCTTCCCTATTCGGCCACTCCAAGCCGACGATTGCACGAGCATCGATGACCGCCTACGGCTGGGGCCAGAGAGGGGAGGCAAGGGGGGTTGGTGGTGCTAGAGCTGGGAGAGGGGAGGGTGGTTGGTGGTGCCGGAGCTAAGGGAGGAGAGGGGCGGTCGTTGGTGCTCGTGCGGAGCTACGAGGGCTCAGATTTACCGGGGCTAGGGGAGGCAATAAGAGGGGATGGCGATGGAACGAGGCCGCAGAGGGGAGGAAAGGGGGGTTGGTGGTGTCGGAGTTGGGAGAGGGGAGGAGGTTTGGTGGTCTCGAGAAGTCGAATGCGGTAAGAACGGCGGATGTGGCACGGACGACAGTGGGGTGGGATCGGATTGGTGGCAGCGGAGCGGGGGGAGAGGGGAGGTGTATGTATATGTATATGTATATGTATATATATATGTATATGTATATATATATATATATATATATATATATATGTATGTATGTATGTATGTATGTATGTATGTATGTGTGTGTATACACACACATGTATATTTACACCTTTAAAATAATATTATGTGGAGAAGCATTGGGGTGTTGTCAACTTAGCTCCTCAAATGAGTTTGGTAGTGCCACCTGAATAGAGAAGCATTGAAAACCTCCATCGATTTAAGGATGCCTCTACCAAACATCGCGACCCAAGCCCCCACGGCTTTGTGCGAGCGCCGGCGAACTCAAGCCACCGTCCAAGCTCCCCTATTAGGTCACTCTAAGTTGACGATCGCACGAGCACCGACGACCACCCGTGACCAGTACCGAGGAGAAGAGGCGAGGGGGGTTGGTGGTGCCAGAGCTGAAGGAGGGGAGGGGAGGGGGGTTGGTAGTGCTGGAGTCGGGGGATGAGAGGAGCAATCGTCGGTGCTCGCATGGAGCCGCAGGGGCTCGAGTTTATTGGCGCCAGGGGAGGGAACAAGAGGGGATAGCGACATGATGGAGCCGCAGAGGGGAGGGGAGTGGGGTTGGTGGTGTCAGAGTCGGGGGAGAGAAAGGGTTTTGTTGGTCATGTGGAGCTGCATGTGGCACGAACGGCAGTAGGTATAGCATGGACGGTGATGGGGTGGGGTCGGGTTGGTGGCATTGAAGCCGGGGGAAGAGAGGGGTGGTCGTCGGTGCTCGTGGAAAGCTGCGAAAGCCAGGATTCGTCGAGATCGAGGGAGAGAATAAGAGGAGATGGCGACCGAGCGAGGTCGTAGAGGGGAGGAGGTTTGGTGGCACCGGAGTCGGGAGATGCAGCGGGGGTGGGGGTAGGAGACGGCGGGAGGATGGGAAGGGAAGGGGAAAAAAGAAAAAAAAATATTTGAAGAGGGAGAGAAAAAAACTATTATTATTTTATTATTAATAATAATTTAAAATATTATTTTTTAGGGTATTAATTTTAGAAAAAATTATTTGGAGAGAGGGAGGAAAAAAGTAAAAAAAATTATTATTTTATTATTAGTAATAATCTGAAGCTGAAGAAAAATATTAATTTTAAAATAATAATAAAAATATTTTTTTTTTAAAAAAATATTATTTTAAAAGTACTCTTAATAGTAATAGTTTATTATTTTTAGTAAAATTATTTCAAAAAATTAATAATAAAATATTATTTTAAAAATATTATTTATTGAATAATAATAAATATATTATTTTTAAATATTAATTTATTATTATTAATAATTTGAATAATAACAATAATATAGCAATATCAAAAAAATTATTTTTGTGCATCAAGTATGGACGATGATGGGGCAGTGCTGCAGTGAGGGCGGCGCAAAAGGCCGTGAACTGGGTCTCACGCTATGGGGGCGGGGGCGGCGGGAGGAAGGGAGAAAAAGAAAAAAAAATATTTGGAAAAAAAAATAATAAAAAAAAATATTTGGAAAAAAAAATAATAAAAAAAAATATGATTATTTTATTATTAACAATAAATTGAAGCAAAAAATATTAATTTTAAAATAATAATAATAATATTTTTTAAAATATTATTTTTAAAAATAATAATTTTATTATTAATTTAAAAATACTATTTGTATAATAACATGTTATTTTTAAAAAATTAATTTCAAAAAATTAATAATAAAATATTATTTTAAAAAATATTATTTTTTTATAATAATAATAATATTATTATTTTTAAAATATTAATTTATTGTTAATAATAATTTGAATAATAATAAAAATATAGTAATATCTAAAAAATAAGATTACAATGTTTGAAAAATTTTCGTACGTCCGATCCTACGCAACGTATGGGTCTTTGACTACTTATTTGTTAAGAAGAAATGTGAGGATTGCATGTATGATATGGTGCACGTAACATAGTAGAAAATTTAGCCCTATCAATGAGGTCTAGATAAATCAACAAAAAAAAAGTTTGGTCTACATGCTATTAGCTGGATCCCATATAATTATTCGCCTAATTTTTCGAATACAAATAGCAAGGGTCTATATTCTGCTACCTGATACTTCTCTTTGTGCGCTCTCTCCTCTCGCTCTCTGTCAATATTCGCATCTATCAATAAAAGCTGGGGGCTTTCAGTCTCCCATTTTCATCGGAAAAAAAATGGTTTCCCAAAGCTGTATTACGGGTTCGAGCATCTTCTTTTTTCTTTTTTTTTTTTTTTTTTGAGTGAATTCGACTATAATTTTGGGCAAAAAAAATGATAGATCTTTTTTCATTACAACATCCATTAGATTGCATCTGTATAGACCTCAAAGCAATCCAAATTCCTCATCCATCCATTTGCACATATCTCAAAGCAACCGTTGCACCATCCAACGATGGACCCGTGCCAACGAAGGTGATTTTTTTTTTAATGCTAAATAAGGGTGGCACGGCAAGTTTTGGCAAAGTAAAATCGTGTGCCTACGATGCAAGCAGCCGAAAAATATTTTCAAAGTACCATATATATATATATATATATATATATATATATATATATATATATATATATATATATATATATATATAATATTCTGTGGGGGAGTTTTGAGATATTGCCAATTCAGTTCTTTAAATGAGTTTGGTTGTGCCATCTGAATAGAAAAGCGTTGAAAACCTCATTCGATTTAAGGAAGTCCCTTACGAAACGTCGCGATCCGAGTCTCCACGGCTCCCAATGAGCACCAATGAACTCAAGCCACTGATCGAGGAGGGGAGGTGAGGGGGGTTGGTGGTGTCGAAGCTAGGAAAAGGGAGGAGGATTGGCGGCACAGGAGCTGAGGGAGGAGAGGGGCAGTCGTCGATGCTTGCGTAGAGCTACGGGGGCTCGGGTTCACCGGGGCTAGGGGAGGCAATAAGAGGAGACGGCGATGGAGCGAGGCCGCAGAGGGAAGGGGATGGGAGGGAGGTTGGTGGCATCGGAGTCGGGGGAAGAGAGGAGGTTTGGTGGTCACGAGAAGTCGGATGCGGTGCGAACAGCGAATGTGGCGCGGATGATAGTGGGGTGGGATCAGATTGGTGGCAGCGAAGCCGGGGGAGAGGAGGGGTGGCCGCGGGTGCTCGTGCGAAGCCACGAAGGCTCGAATTCATCGAGACTGAAGAAGAAAACAGGAGGAGATAGTGTCGGGGCAGGACCGTTGAGGGGAGGGGAGGGGGCGTTAGTGGTGTCGGAGCCGGGGGATGCGGCAGGGTAGGGGGTGGGAGGGAGATAGTGGGAGGAAGAGAAGGGGGTAAAAAAATGAAAATATTTGAGAAAGGAGAGGCAAAAAATATATTATTATTTTATTATTAATAATAATTTAAAATATTAATTTTTTAGGGTATTGATTTTAAAAAGAAAATATTTATGGAGGGAGGGGAAAAAAGTAAAAAAATATTATTATGTTTATTAATAATAATTTGAAGCAAAAAAAATATTAATTTTAAAATAATAATAAAAATATTATTTTTTAAAATATTATTTTAAAAATATTATTTTTAAATAATAATAAATATATTATTTTTAAAATATTAATTTATTATTAATAATTTGAATAATAATAAAAATACAGCAATATCAGAAAAATTATTTTCGTGCATTCAGCGCGGCGGGGGTAGCGTGGATGGCCGTGACCTAGGTCTCACGCTGTGGGGGCAGGGATGGTGAGAAGAAGGGAAAAGAAAAAAAAAATAGAGAGAGAGAGAAAAAATTATTATTTTATTATTAATAATAAATTGAAGCAAAAGAAAATATATTAATTTTAAAATAATAAAAAAATATTATTTTTTTAAAATATTATTTAAAAAATAATATTTTATTATTAATTTAAAAATACTATTTGTATAATAACATATTATTTTTAAAAAATTAATTTAAAAAATAATAAAATATTATTTTAAAAATATTAATTTATTATTAATAATAATTTGAATAATAATAAAAATATAGTAATATCTAAAAAATAGAATAATAATATTTGAAAAATTATTTTTTTGCATCCAATTCTACGCAATGTGTGGATCTACGATTAGTTATTTATTAAGAAGAAATGTGAGGATTGCATGTATGATATAATACACGTAACATGGTAGGAAATTTAGCCCTATCAATGAGGTCTAGATAAATCAACAGAAAAAAAATTTGGTCGACATGCTATTAGCTGGATCCCATATAATTATACGCTCAATTTTTTGAATACAAAGAGCAAGGGTCCATCCAAATATAGTCCAAATAACATTAGGTTGCCAATCAATCTATATATTGCTCGACCTCACTCCCAACGGAGAAGAATGGTCCTTCATTTATTACATCGTAATGGATAACAAAACAAGTTCCAAGCTGCCATCTCTGCGAAGTTCCCACAGACTTCCAATATCATGCCACCCTTTAGACGATATCGAGAACAGACCATATCTGTTATACAACCCAGTAGACAGAGAAATTGATATCCGTATCATTCACAAAAATTATTAACATCAACTAACGTTCAAAGATGCACTTATATCTATCAATCACACACCACCATCTCTGTTCCACGTCGGTGATTGAGGCTTCATTCACCGAGACTGGCCTTGATTTTTCTGTCCTCCTTGATTTTCTTGTTGTGCTTCCATTGAAGCTTCACTTCCTGGTAAACTAGTCCTCACGTCCCTCTCGAGCACCTCTGTCTCACTAATTATATCACTCCTTACAAAGGAGGCAGGTGCTGATGGAGCTGGAAGAGGGACAGAGTAACTCCTAAGCGTGAGAACGACTGTTGCTATCCTGGGTCTCTCTGCTGGGTCTTCCTGGACGCAGAGTAGCCCGATGTGAATGCACCTCAGTACTTCTTGCAGCTCATACCGATCACCTAGACTCAGGTCAATCACCTGTGATGCCTTTCCTTCATTCCAGTGTTGCCAGACCTATTCAAAGATTAGGTTTAGAGGAGTTATCACTACAGTTTATGTTGGGTAATGTGATAATAGGATTTTGATAAATGTTATAGATACTGGAAGCAGTAGATCAACCTATACATTTCTTTGTGGATTTTGTGTATATGTGTGTTGTGGGGGGTGTTAGAATCTATATTGTGCATTAATAGAAATTTAATACTTGTTAGCATCTATATATTATTTTCATGTTTTCTACATTAAATTGCTAACATATCATCTTTTAAATTCAAATATAAACTATTTATTTAAAGGTAATTAGAGTTTGTAACTCATGCAAATGGTCATATCTAATTCAAATATAAATTATTGATTTGAAACTGATGTTATCTGTATATTATTTTCATTTTTCCAATGCTTACATAGCTAAGAAGGTCTGAATAATGCCCAGATCCCCGGAATCCACAATTCCTCCGGCCAGTCACGATCTCCAAAACTAGTACGCCATAACTGAAAACATCTGATTTGGTAGAGAAGAGCCCCAGCGAGGCATATTCTGGTGCCATATACCCACTACCATAAAGAAATTGAGAAGATATTAGATTTTTCTCCAGGAGGACATACGAATGATTCAAGTCAGATATTAGAACAGTAGTAGATTGGACATCTTTCCACCGATTATTCAGAAAAGGAAATTAAGAAGGTATGCACTTACTATGTCCCAGCAATTCCACTAGTGTTTCCTTGGGTCTCATCTATGCTGAAAAGCTTTGCGAGACCAAAGTCTGCAATTTTAGGGTTCATGTCCCGATCCAGCAAGATATTACTTGCTTTCAGATCCCGATGAATGATCCTTAATCGAGAATCTTCATGTAGATAGAGAAGGCCGCGGCCAATCCCTTCAATAATCTTGTATCGCTTTTCCCATTCTAGTTGTTGTTGTCCGATGGGGTCTATTTCATCCAAGTAAACTTAATCAATTAAACTGATACCATAATGAATAACAAGAACAGTTGGGCCATGTGATCAACAAGATGTTAGCAACACTAAATACTTATATCACAGGCGGCCTAACCTCTCCTAAATCGAAAGAATAAGAAGCGGTTATATCATAAACATTTACCAAAACATAGCATGGAAAATAGTTAAAACCCAGTAGCATGCAAAAATGATGCCATCGTTGATAGAGTCATCTTAATAAATGGATGCAGTGTAAGAAATCAGGCCCTGCAAAATGATGGCATTCGCATCTAACCATATTGCAAGAAACTTAGTACGCAAAGTCAGATAACATCTGAATTAGAAAATCCAGAGTACCAAAGTATGTTCAAGGTAATGCAAAGTTAAATTAGACTGAATAAAGACTATAAAGTAACATAAAAAGAGGAATAACATGTATCAAGTGCTGTAACAGTAGTGAATTACGACTAATCACAACAGGGTTATGCAAGTTACAAACCTGATGATGTTCCTATTTGCTTACAACCAGGGAAATACTATGGCAATGATCATGAAAAATATGAATGTAGAAAATGGAGCATACCGAATAAAAATTTGTCAAGGCTTGTATTCGGAAGGTACTCATAGACAAGTAACCTTTCTTCTTCCTCAAGGCAACAACCCAGCAACTTAACAAGGTTTCTATGTTGAAGCTTGGCAACCAAATCAACCTCATTTCTTAGCTCCACTAGTCCTTGTCGTGAACTTCCTGAGAGCCTTTTCACAGCTATTTCTTGTCCATCCCGTAGAGTCCCCTGTATGACATTTAGAAGATGCAGGCAAGCAATTACCATTAGTCAAGTCGATAACAATGTTCGCAACTCTATGATCGACCTTGAGGACCTCAGTCTAGATAATTACCACGTAAACCGGTCCGAACCCACCTTCTCCCAGCTTATTTGCATCGGAGAAGTTATTTGTGGCAGCTCTAAGGACGCTCAAATCGTATAATAATGGTTTGGAACCTCTGAATTCCTCACCTCCATCAACTACTCGTAAAACAAGCTTAACCACATAAAAACCCAGCCCATTTTTCTAGAATTGAATTTCTTAGAACAATGATGCAGCAAGAAAGACTTACAGAGAACTCCTCTAAATACTTTCTTTCTACGTAAGGAGATACAGATGGTGAAAAGGACCACCAATGAAACAACGACACAGATGGAAACAATTAGAATTATTTTTGTAGTATTATTCTTTTTTCCTGCATTAAAAAAAAATTTAGCAATGAGACAATCATTTAGGAATAGTATTCAAAGAAGATCATCAAACTCGATATGAACCATTTTGATCATTACAAATAGAGCTGCACATAATTGAAGTGAGATTTATCACATTGGAAAGCCAAATTGTGGACCAACTTTCTGAAAGTCATAATTTGATCATACAATATCTGATTGATGTGATCTTTTTTTTTTTAAAAAAAATCGAATGACTTTTTTAGATATGTGATGTGGTGCCTCCCTCTAAGAGAAGCTGTGCTCCCAGTGATTGGTCCAAATTTCATTATTTAGATATTGAAATGAACCAATCAAACTGGAAGTTTCTTTTGATTAGACATATCTTTCAATTTGAGAAGCATTAGGTAGAGCAACAGAAGACAAAGTTGATGTATGAGTTGAAATCTATCTCACATAAAATTTTAGTTGTTCGTGTTTGCTTCTATTAGTTATGCTTATTTTTCGAGTTCTATTCTAATTAGGAAAGAAATCCAATCTAAATTGTATAAGGGTGGACCTCAACACTACTATTATAATAGAAATAATGTACTTCAATTTTCATTCATCAATTATTCATTAATGAAAAAATGACATCTATATTTTCTTAAATTTTTAGAGATATTTGAGTTGCATAGTTTGAGAAAATTATTTCTTTTCTCCAATCGGATCAAACGAAGATGTAACTAAGACCAAATTAAACTGCAAACTGCTGCCATACATGCCAAGGACCAAAACTTAAATTCCTCCTAAGAAATCAAAACTAGCAAGAAATAAGTTTGTTTTTGAAGTTTATAAACTAAGGTGGGCTCTTAAAACCGTGAAGAGAAGTTTCACAGCATCACTTCGACGTACCACCATGCAGGAGAGTTGTCCGGGATTAGCACATCTGACAGTAATATACAGAGGTGAACCATGGACTTGGCATGTGCTTCCAAATGCTGTTACATATGATGCAGAATGTGTTTCTCTCGGACCTAATATTTAAACTTTAAATATTGATTATTAAAACTAAATTTACTTGCATGCCCCAGAAATAAAAGTTCCTTTCATTAGAAAAAAAAAAAAGTTCTAAATACTGTTCAACTGCGGAAAAAAATGATAGTCTTGCGATTATCTCTATCTAACTGTGGAATTCATCATCTCAAGTTGATTGAAAGCACACATAGTTCTAAAGATTAACTTAGCAGAAGACTTAAATTATTACATGGAACTCATGACAAAGGAGGGATTGAAGAACTGAAGATTCAATTCGTTGTCAAAGCCAGCCTTTTTTTTTTTTTTTGAAGGGTAACCAGCCAAATTATCTTTTGCTGCTTAATCCCTATCGGAATTACTGGCATTCTACATCAAGAGGAGAACTTTGCTTACCATCACTGGTCTTGCTATTGCCACTGTCCGGCGAAGAACTCGGTGCCGGCGGCGGCGGAGGGACGAACAACATGGAGAAGAAGGGATAGGTCTCAAACCTCACGTCACAACTCGCCATCATGACCCGTCCCCCGACACTCCCACCGCAACACGAACGCAAATCCTCGATCGCCTGATCAAGACATGTGGAGCAATCCGTCTGCGATAGATCACGGGTACACTGTGTCAACCCGTATATATACCCATAACTGGAGGAATTCGTGATCCCATCCGCAAACTTCAATTCCGTAGCCGCCGCCTGCGACGCGATCTTGTCCATCAGATTCCTCATACGCCCATAGAATCCCGTTGGTGCTTTATTGGGATTGGCAGTTGACGCGTTCCCATCCTTATCGAGCTGGCCGAAGAAGCGTCGGTCGGAGTAGCGGAGGACGCAGTCATCGAAGCGGATGGTGGCGGACTTACGAAAGGGACAGCCGGCGGCGGCGGTGGCGGCGGAGCGGTTGAGGCAGGTGGAACATTCGGAGGCGGAGACGACGGGTAGGCACTGGGCAAGGCCGTAGGCGGGGGCTGAGGAGTCGGCGCCGGCGGTGGTGTTGGAGAAGTAGCCTGCGTCGCGTGGGGTGGAGGAGGTGAGGTTGGAGAGGAGGAGATCGAGGTTGGAGGAGAAGGTGCTGGGGACGGTGTAGTTGGCGTCACCGGCGCAGGAGGTGAGGTTGAGATCATACTTTGAATCATACTGGGAATAAGTTTTGGTTGGAGCTAGAAGCAGAGTATGGAGGATTAGCAGAGGGAATAGAGACAAGATGGATGCCATGAACTGGGAAGAGAAGGGAAAGAGTGGGAGTGAAGACGACGTCGTGGATGGAGTGCACGGAGAAGAAGAAAACCGCGGATTCACAGGAGTGGTGGCGGTTGCGGGTTTGAGCATTCGCTTGAGACCACTTTGAGCGCACCTGATTTGCTGACAGTCCCACATTTCAACATAGAAAGTAGGAAGTAGGAACTGAAGGGCTTGGGAGAGGAACAGGGTAAAAAAGGAAAAAAAATCATTGCTTGACTCGGCTGAGCCTGACTTCGTCTTTGGTTTGGTCTTTGCCAAAACATTGGTAGTGGAGGCGTTGAGAGGAAGAAAGAAAAAAAGGATGATGGTGACGAAACATTTTCCATTTATTGACGGATTCCAAATTTGCAGGGAAGGCGAATTGGAGGAGGTTAAGAGGAAAGCAGTGACCGGGGCGGGGACGAAACCAAACGAGCCCTAAAAGGGCTCTTCTTGCCGCATGCTTGGGGCGTTTCCTGATGGATCAAGTTTTTTTTTTTCTCTCTCTTTTTTGTTGTATTAAACGGTGGCCTACGTTCAAGTTCATTAAATTTATTATGTGGATATATTGGTTCCAATCGCAGTCGTAGTTTTAAAATGAAAATAAATATTTTAAACGGAAGCCTATTCTTGAGTCGTGATAGGACCATTTACTGGTGGCCTACATAGACCACAAATGATGCAAACAAGACCCCATTATGTGGAGTATACGAAGACAACAAATAATGTTCAAGTGTATTAAGGTTCCGATTACGGTCATAGTTTTAAAATAAAAATAAATAATTTAAATGGAGGCCTCTTACTGCCCTATGCTAGGGTGGCCTACATTGATCGATCGCAAATGATATGAAAAAGACCCTGTTGTCTGGAGTACACTCAGAAAACAAATAATTTTCAAATTCTTTAAATTTATTGCATTGGTAGACTGGCTTGAATCACTGTAATGGCCCAGTTACTTGGGCCTGTAGCCCAGACGGCCCATCAACAAAAAAAAAAAAAAAAAATGCAGAGGAGGAGGAAGACTCCTAGCCGGAGTCTTCCTCCTTCCCGTTTCCGGCAAAATCGGACTCAAAGAGTCCGGCTAGGGTAGGAAATCTCCTGTATAAAGATCCCTCGTCCTCTCTTAGGAAATTACAACCAAAAATTTTGAGGAAAATCGAGAGATTTGAGAAACTTTCTCAAAGGTTACCGTGGGGGGTTGATCGGAAGAAAGGGGAGTCGTCGGAGCTTTCTTTGGACGGCGGAACAAGGTATTTCCTCTTCTCCTTGTTATTTTTCGGTCATCGGTGTTTTTGGAAGGCGGTGAGATGCCGGTTCGGGCTCAAACAGGGATACCCTGTTTTTGTGATTTTCTTCCTTCTCTGCTGCCGGCAACAAAGAGGGTGGCACTGCCACCGACACGGTAGCATTGCCGGCGTCGGGACATTGCCGGGGAAGGTGGCTGGAGGTGCTCTCTGGGTCGGGATGTGGGGAGAGATTCGAATGGGGGCTCGGGTCCCTATTTTTGAACATGAGGAAGAGAAGAAGAAGAAGCCTCTTCTCTCTTCTTCAAATAATATATATATATATATATATATATATATATATATATATATATATATACACACACGCACACACACACATATATACATATATATATATATATTAAATAAATAAAAATAATGAATAAAAATGAAAAATATATATATATATAAAATAAAATGAAATGAAAAAAAAGGGGGGGACATGGGTATGAGTCAGATAACCTCAATAAATATAGAAAAATTATTTGACTAAATTAATTTATTTTTGTTTGATAGGAGAACAGTCTAACGATCAGGGAGACAACGAGTAGGGCTTGATTTTTGGACTATAAGGTTGTGAATTTGAATTCTCAATTATCGAGGTAAGAATCATTATACATGATCATCATCACATGTATATATTATTTTACTGATAGTTTTGCATCGTTGGATTTGAAATCAATGAATTTATCATATGTAATATTGACATTTATTTGTGTGGTTGCGAGCATAAATATGTTTTCATCAAAGCATATGATGACATGATTATATAGTTATGATATATTTATTTTGAGTACACTGCAAAAAATTTGAATTGATTAATGAAGACAAATATTATAACGAAAATGAAAGGAAAGAGAAATATGGTTTGGACTGATCTTGTCATGTGGAATAGCCTGCCAGGAGCTTAAGCTTGGGACAGCCCCCACAGGCTTATGTGTGGAAGAATATGATCTGAGAAAGATCATGAAGAATCTGATCCGAGAAAGATCATGAATGATTTGATCCGAGAAAGATCATGGTCACTTTGATCTGAGAAAGATCATAAATAGTTCGATCTGAGGAAGATCACAGAAATCGATCCGAATAAAAGATCGTCGCATGATCCTGGTTAGTCCAAAGCCAAAAAGGAATAAAAGGTTGTCATTCCAAAGATGTGAAGAATGAAACATATAATATGAAATTCAAACAATGAATGAAGATTTCACCTGATGATGTATGATGATATATATGCATATTTGTGACAATATTCCAGTTATTATATACCTATGTGTTTTCTCAATTGTATTGATTTTAGAAATATTAATTTTATCTACTAGTTTGATGTACATGTGCAGTGATTCTTACTGAGCTGGAGAAGCTCATATTTCTTTCTTTTTTTTTTTTTCAGACTTACAGGATGCGTAGTTGGGCGGTTTGGGCGAGAGCAAATAAGAACTGAAGCCTTAGTAATTTAGTTAATTTAAATTCTCTGATGCCAAAGAACATTTGAATAATTGTATTGAACAAGTTTGCTTTCGATTTGAAGCTGTGACATCGGTTGATTGTTTTGGTATTTAATTGGTTATTTAAAATTTGAAGTGTTAAATTTTAGGCCTTACATGATCCTAGGATGCTGCTCTAGGGTTTGTGTAGCTGTGTCATGTGCCCAACTCAGGTGCTGGGTTTAGGGCGTGACAGAATGGTATCAGAGCTTAGGTTTAAGAATCTTAAGGTTTATTTTAGAGAGAGAGTATATGGGTAAACTTTTAGATGAAAATTGACTAATATGAAATATTATTCTTAAATTCTTGACTAAAGTGAAACTGTGTAGGTTGACATGACAAGAGGGACTGAGCGTAGGTGAAATCGAAGACCTACTCGTTTTGCGGATGGCTCTAATGCTTGGGAGCCAGCTACACCCCAAGAAAATGCTCCACCCTCATCGAATGATGATGCACCACAACAAGAACATCCTACTGAGCCTGCAGAGGTCACTCCCGGGGAAGAAACTCCAGGAGAACCTAAAATTCAACTTGGGGAACAAATTACTGCAGCTCAGTTAATGCAAGTACTGGTTCAACAACAAGTGGCTGCGAGGGAAGATATGAGGAGGATACTGGAGGTGCAACAGGGACAGCAACAGCAGATCATACAACAAATATTTCAAGAGCGACAGTCCCAGTAGCAACAAGGAGCTGCAAATCAGTATGAACGTCAAATCAATTTGTTAGACTTCAAGAAATATGCACCACCAGCATTCTCAGGGACTTCAGATCCTATGGAAGCTGAAAGCTGGCTAAAAGCAATAGAGAAAGTTTTCCATGCTTTGAGATGTCCTGCTGAAGATAAGGTCACTTTTGCCACGTTTATGTTATAAGGTGAGGCAGCCGATTGGTGGGAGATGAAAATTGAAAAGTTAGGGCCAAATGATGTACCTTTTACATGGAAAGAATTTAGAAAGATTTTCTATGAGAAGTATTTTTCCCAGAGTATCCGACTCCAGAAATATCGAGAGTTTGATCGACTGGTTCAGGGCCACATGACAGTTGCTCAATATGCAGCCAAATTTGAAGAATTGTCAAGATATGCCCCCGCATTGATAGCTGAGGAAAATGTTCGAGCCAGAAAATTTGAGAATGGATTAAGGGATAGAATCCAACAGTTGGTGACCATTTTTGAGCTGCCCACTTATAAGGAAGTTGTCAACAAATGCTTAATAATAGAAAAAGGACTCAATGATGCTCAAGTAGCAAGAGAGAAAAGTTTAAAAAAAAGGAGTCGAGTAATTGATTCTCAAAGTCAAAGTAGCAGAGCCTTCAAACCGAAGACCCCAAAACCAAGCCAGACTGCCACTGAAGGGAAAGCACAACCTCAAGGGAGCCTTATATGTTATAGGTGTGGAGGACCTCATTTTAGATGAGATTGTACATGGCCCGGAGGACAATGTTACAAATGTGGCCGAGATGGCCACAAAGCAGTTGTATGCCGCAATGGAGGAGAATCACAAAGACAGCAAATGCCTCAAAATTCTCAAAATACCCCCACGAATCGGGCACCCCAAAATGTACAAAGACAAGATACGGGACAACAAAAATCAAAGACCTATGGACGAGTCTATGCACTTACACAACAGGATGCAAATGCTTCTAACTCAGTGGTGACAGGTACTGAATCGATCTCCTAAAAGTTTTTTTATATATATATCATGAAATATTTTATGCTTAGATATATAAGGACATATAGCCCTGAATGATAAATGAATATATGACAGGTAAGATCAAAATTGCATCCAACAATGTCTATGCTCTATTTGATCCTGGAGCTACCCACTCTTTTATAGCAACTAGTTTTATTAAGAAGACCAATGAGATGTCTCCTACACCTTTAGAAAATAATCTCTGTGTCTGCACACCAAGTGGAGAGGTGATCTTGGTTAATTCAATTTGCAAAGATTGTGTACTGAGTATCGAGGATAGGGAGATGAAAGCAGACTTATTAGTCTTAGAAATGAAGGACTTTGATCTAATCTTGGGGATGGATTGGTTAGCAGCATATCATGCTACAGTTGACTGCTTCCAAAAGATAATAATATTTCAAATTTCAGATCAGTCAGAGTTTAGTTTTAAGAGTACTAAACCCTTCTTCCACCAGGAGTTCATCTCAGCTATTCATGCTCAGAAATTTCTTAGAAAAGGATGTGAAGGATTTCTAGCCACTGTACTAGATACTCAGAATGAGAAACTCAAGTTAGAGGATATCCCTATTGTGAAAGAATTTCCTGATGTTTTTTCGAATGACCTGCCTGGACTACCTCCGGATCGAGAGATTGAGTTTTCTATTGACTTAATTTCTGGTACGAGTTCAGTTTCTAAAGCCCCTTATCGAATGGCTCCAGCAGAATTAAAGGAATTACAAAAGCAATTACAAGAGTTGTTGGACAAATGATTCATTAGGCCTAGTGTGTCACCTTGAGGAGCTCCAGTACTTTTTGTGAAGAAGAAAGATGGTAGCCTTCGGCTTTGCATAGACTATCGAGAATTAAATAAGGTAACAGTGCGAAACAAATATCCTTTACCATGAATCGATGATTTATTTGATCAGTTGCAAGGGGCTCAGGTCTTCTCAAAAATTGATCTTCGTTCTGGCTACCATCAGTTGAAGATACAGCCTGGAGACATATCAAAAACAGCCTTTCGGACTAGATATGGGCATTATGAATTTTTGGTCATGCCATTTGGTCTGACCAATGCACCGACAGCCTTTATGGATCTTATGAATCGAGTGTTTGCATCATACTTGGATCGATTTGTAGTTGTATTTATTGATGACATTTTGATTTACTCGAAAAGCTCACTCGAGCATGAAGAATATTTGAGGATTGTATTACAAACTCTGAGGAAAAAGAAGCTGTATGCAAAGCTACAAAAATATGAATTCTGGATGAACAGCGTTACTTTTCTTGGGCATGTCATCTCCAAGGAGGGTATCTCAGTTGACCCAAGGAAAGTGGAGGCAGTAGTTGACTGGAGCCGACCTACTAACGTATCAGAGATACGCAGCTTTTTGGGATTAGCTGGCTATTATCAAAGGTTTGTGGAAGGTTTCTCTAGTATTGCCATGCCTCTATCTCGTCTAACGCAGAAACAAGTAAAGTTTGAATTGACAGACGAATGTGAGCAAAGCTTCCAAGAGTTAAAGAGACGATTAGTGACTGCTCCAATCTTAACCATTCCATCCGGAACAGAAGGTTTCACTATCTATAGCGATGCTTCTCGTAAAGGTCTCGGTTGTGTTTTGATGCAAAAAGGAAAGGTGATAGCTTATGCTTCTAGACAATTGAAATCTTATGAGCGGAATTATCCTACTCATGACTTAGAATTAGCAGCTGTGGTCTTTGCGTTAAAAATATGGAGGCATTACTTATATGGAGAGCATTGCGAGATTTTCACAGATCATAAAAGCTTAAAATATATCTTTACTCAGAAGGAGTTAAATTTGAGACAAAGAAGGTGGTTGGAACTATTGAAGGACTATGACATGACAATAAATTATCATCCCGGGAAGGCGAATGTCGTAGCCGATGCTTTAAGTAGAAAATTTTCTGGTGAATTGGCTGCTCTAATCACCTTACAAAAGCCTATATTGGTAGATTTGGAGAAATCAGGAATTGAAATACGACTACATGATTCTCAAATTCAACTTGCAAATCTAGTACTACAGCCTACTTTGATTGAAAAGATTAAAGCAACTCAAAAGGAGGATTCAGAGTTACAAAAGGTCATAGAGGCAGTGAAATCCGGTATACAGACAAAATTTTGGATGCATGAGGATGGTCATTGAGATTTGATAACAGGCTATGTGTTCTCAAGATTTCAGGATTAAGGAACAAGATCCTGGAGGAGGCTCACTGTTCGGCTTACACTATGCATCCTGGAAGCACAAAAATGTATCAAGATTTGAAAAGAAATTTTTGGTGGTCTGGTATGAAAAGGGATATTGCACAATTTGTAGCCCAATGTTTGGTATGTCAACAAGTAAAAGCTGAACATCAAAGACCAGCAGGACCACTGCAGTCTATTCTTATTTCTCAGTAGAAATGGGAACATATTACTATGGATTTTGTGACTGGATTACCTAAAACGCTTCGAAATAATAATGCTGTATGGGTAATTGTTGATCGATTGACGAAATCAGCACATTTCTTACCCTTTCGGATTGGTCTTTCCTTAGAGAGATTGGCAGGCTTATATATAGAGCAGATTGTACGACTGCATGGAGTACCAGTTACTATTGTGTCAGATCGAGATAGTAGATTTATTTCTCAGTTTTGGAAGAGCCTTCATAAAGCTCTTGGAACCAAGTTAAATTTCAGTACAGCTTTTCATCCTCAAACTGACGGACAATCTGAACGAACCATACAGATCCTAAAGGATATGTTAAGGGCTTGTGTCATGGATTTAGGCGGAGCATGGGATAATCACTTATCATTGGTTGAATTCGCTTATAATAATAGCTACCAAGCAAGCATTCAGATGGCTCCTTTCGAGGCATTATATGGAAGAAAATGTAGATCGCCCATTTGTTGGGATGAGGTGGGAGAAAGAAAACTGTTGGGACCAGAAATAGTGCAGCAGACAGTGAAAAAAGTACACATGATCCAGGAACGACTTCGTACGGCTCAGAGCAGGCAAAAGAGTTATGCTGATAATAGAAAAAGGGAGCTGGAATTTCAGTTAGGCGATCATGTTTTTCTGAGAGTTTCTCCCACTAAAGGTGTAATGAGATTTGGAGTTCGTGGTAAGTTGAGTCCAAGGTATATTGGCCCTTTTGAAATTTTAGACAGGATTGGAGAGGTTGCATATCGTTTAGCATTACCGCCGGCTTTATCGGGTGTACATAATATGTTTCATGTATCGATGTTGAGGAAGTATTTTCCAGATCCAAGTCATGTGGTGAGTTTTGAACCTTTGCGTCTTCAGAAGGATCTGACTTATGAAGAATATCCAGTACGGATTGTTGACAAGAAAGATCAGGTGTTACGACATCGAATTATTCCTTATGTGAAGATCCAATGGAGCAATCATAGCGAGAGAGAGGCTACATGGGAACTCGAGACAGAAATGAAGATCAAGTATCCACAACTCTTTGAAAACTCAGGTATGTAAATTTCGAGGACGAAATTATTTTTTAAGGGGGGAGATTGTAACGGCCCAGTTACTTGGGCCTGTAGCCCAGACGGCCCATCAACAAAAAAAAAATAATGCAGAGGAGGAGGAAGACTCCTAGCCGGAGTCTTCTTCCTTCCCGTTTCCGGCAAAATCGAACTCAAAGAGTCCGACTAGGGTAGGAAACCTCCTGTATAAAGATCCCCCGTCCTCTCTTAGGAAATTACAACCAAAGATTTTAAGGAAAATCGAGGGATTTGAGAAACTTTCTCAAAGGTTACCGTGGGGGGGTTGATCGGAAGAAAGGGGAGTCGTCGGAGCTTTCTTTGGACGGCGGAATAAGGTATTTCCTCTTCTCCTTGTTATTTTCCGGTCACCGGTGTTTTTGGAAGCCGGCGAGGTGCCGGTTCGGGCTCAAACAGGGATACCCTATTTTTGTGATTTTCTTCCTTCTCTGTCGCCGGCAACAAAGAGGGTGGCACTGCCACCGACACGGTAGCATCGCCGGCGTCGGGACGTTGCCGGGGAAGGTGGCTGGAGGTGCTCTCTGTGTCGGGATGTGGGGAGAGATTCTGATGGGGGCTCAAGTCCCTGTTTTTGAACATGAGGAAGAGAAGAAGAAGAAGCCTCTTCTCTCTTCTTCAAATAAAAAAAAAATATATATATATATATAAATATATATATACACACACACATATATACATATATATATATATTAAATAAATAAAAATAATGAATAAAAATGAAAAATATATATATATATATATATAATAAAATAAAATAAAAAAAAAGGGGGGACATGGGTATGAGTCAGATAACCTCAATAAATATAGAAAAATTATTTGACTAAATTAATTTATTTTTGTTTGATAGGAGAACAGTCTAACGATCAGGGAGACGAGTAGGGCTTGATTTTCGGACTATAAAGTTGTGAATTTGAATTCTCAATTATCGAGGTAAGAATCATTATACATGATCATCATCACATGTATATATTATTTTACTGATAGTTTTGCATCGTTGGATTTGAAATCAATGAATTTATCATATGTAATATTGACATTTATTTGTGTGGTTGCAAGCATAAATATGTTTTCATCAAAGCATATGATGGCATGATTATATAGTTATGATATGTTTATTTTGAGTACACTGTAAAAAATTTGAATTGATTAATGAAGACAAATATTATAATGAAAATGAAAGGAAAGAGAAATATGGTTTGGACTGATCTTGTCATGTGGAATAGCCTGCCAGGAGCTTAAGCCTGGGACAGCCCCCACAGGCTTATGTGTGGAAGAATATGATCCGAGAAAGATCATGAAGAATCTGATCCGAGAAAGATCATGAATGATTTGATCCGAGAAAGATCATGGCCACTTTGATCCGAGAAAGATCATAAATAGTTCGATCTGAGGAAGATCACAGAAATTGATCCGAATAAAAGATCGTCGCATGATCCTGGTTAGTCCAAAGCCAAAAAGGAATAAAAGGTTGTCATTCCAAAGATGTGAAGAATGAAACATATAATATGAAATTCAAACAATGAATGAAGATTTCACCTGATGATGTATGATGATATATATGCATATTTGTGACAATATTCTAGTTATTATATACCTATGTGTTTTCTCAATTGTATTGGTTTTAGAAATATTAATTTTATCTACTAGTTTGATGTACATGTGCAGTGATTCTTACTGAGCTGAAGAAGCTCATATTTCTTTCTTTTTTTTTTTCAGACTTACAGGATGCGTAGTTGGGCGGTTTGGGCGAGAGCAAATAAGAACTGAAGCCTTAGTAATTTAGTTAATTTAAATTCTCTGATGCCAAAGAACATTTGAATAATTGTATTGAACAAGTTTGCTTTCGATTTGAAGCTGTGACATCGGTTGATTGTTTTGGTATTTAATTGGTTATTTAAAATTTGAAGTGTTAAATTTTAGGCCTTACATGATCCTAGGATGCTGCTCTAGGATTTGTGTGGCCGTGTCATGTGTCCAACTCAGATGCTGGGTTTGGGGCGTGACAATCACCATCAAAACTTTTAAATAAAAATAAATAACTCTAAACTGAGGACTCTTGGTGCCTTATGCTAGGGGCTGTTTACCGGTGGTCTATATTGATGGCAAGTGATGTAACAAAAAAAGGAAAAATAACTGTGTGGATTATATTGAGACAATAAATAATGTTTAAGTTTATTAAATTTATTACATTGATATATTGGTTTTAATCAAAGTCATATGTTTTTAAATAAAAAATAAAAAATTCTAAATGAAAGACTCTTGTTGCCTTGTGCTAGGGTTTGTTTACTGCTGGCTTATATTGACCATAAATGATATAAAAAAAGATCCAGTTATGTGGATTATACTAAATCAACAAATAATATTCAAGTTTATTAAATTTATTATATTGATATGTTAGTTTCAATCACAATCATGATTTTTAAATAAAAATAAATAATTCCTAACAGAAGACCCGTTTTGCCTTATGCTAGGGGTCTGGTGGCTTTTATTGACGGCAAATGATGTAAAGAAAAACACAAATTGTATGGATTATACTAAGACAACAACTAATGTTCAAATTTATTAAATTTATTATATTGATATATTGGTTTTAATCAAACTCATATTTTTTAATAAAAATAAATAATTCTAAACGAAAGGCTCTTCTTGTCTTATGCTAGGAATGTTTATTTGTAGCTTATATTGACCGTAAATGACATGAACAAAACACCAATTGTGTTGATTATACTAATCAACAAATAATATTCAAGTTCTTTAAATTTATTATATTGATATATTGGTTTCAATCATAATCATAATTTTTAAATAAAAATAAATAATTCCAAATGGAAGACTCGTCTTGTCTTATGCTTGGGGCCGTTTACTGGTGGCCTTTGTTTGATGGCAAATAATGAAAAAAAACATCAACTGCATGGATTATACTAGGTGCCTATAATATAAGCAGCTAGAAGTTTTCCCAATATAGCATTTGTTTAGGAGAGATGTGCGGATCACATATATGATAGAGTGCACATAACATAGTTGGAAGTTTAGGCCCGTCAATGTGGTCTAGACAAATCAACAAAAAAGCATGGTCTATATGCTATTAGCTGGATCCCATGGATTTATACGCAATTTTTCAAACATAATGAATACGTGCTTCATCCAAATATAGTCCCGATAACATTAAGTTGCCCATCAAACTAATATAATGCTTGTGAGATATTACTTCCAATGTAGAAGGATGGTGCCTCATTTATTCCATCACAGTCGGTAACAAATTCAGTTCCAAGCTGCCATCAATTTAAAGTTCCCACAGACTTCCAATATCATACCATCCCCTGGATGATATCCAGAACATACCATATCTATCATACAACAGAGGTGACAGAGAAATTGGTGTCCCTATTGTTCACAAAGATTATTAACATCAAGTAATTTTAAAAGATGAACTTCTATTGATAAATCTCACACCTCTATCGCGGTTCTATGTCAGTGATTGAGACATCATTCACCGAGACCGGCGTTGATTTTCCTATCATTGTTGATTTTCTTGTTGTTCTTCCACTGGAGCTCTCAATTCCTGATAAACCAGTCCACACATCCCCCTCGAGCACCTCTGCCCCACCGACTGCATCGCTTCTTATAAAGAAGGCAGGTGCTGATGGAGCTGGAAGAGGGACAGTGTAACTACTGAGCATGAGAATGACTGTTGCCATGCTGGGTCGCTCTGTGGGGTCTTTTTGGATGCAGAGTAGCCCTATGTGAATGCACCTCAGTACTTCTCGTATTTCATACTGATCACCCAGACTCTGGTCGATCACCTGCGATGCCATTCCTTCATTCCAGTGTTGCCATACCTATGCAAAAAAAAAAAAAAAAGTTTGTTTAAAGGAATTACCGATACAGTTTTTGTTGGCTAGTATGATAATGGGATTAGAATAGATGCCGCGGATACTGGAAATTAATGCTAGATTAATCTATGTTTGGGGGCACGGGCACGGGTGTTAAACGCTTACATAACTAAGAAGGTCTGGAGAACTCCCAGATCCATGGAATCTACTAGTCCTCTGCCCAGTCACAATCTCCAAAACTAGAACGCCATAACTATAAACATCTGATTTGGTGGAGAAGAGCCCATGCAAAGCATATTCTGGTGCCATATACCCACTATGGCAAAGAAATTGAGAAGATATTAGATTTTTCACCATGAGGACATACTTACGATTGAAGTTAGACATTCTCTGGAAAGGAAATTAAAAAAGTATGCACTTACAATGTCCCAGCAATTTGACTAGCATTTCCTTGGGTCTCATCTATGACGAAGAGCTTTGCAAGACCAAAGTCTGAAATTTTAGGGTTCATGTCCCCATCCAGCAAGATATTACCTGCTTTTAGATCCCGATGAATGATCCTTAATCGAGAATCTTCATGAAGATAGAGAAGCCCACGGCCAATCCCTTCGATAATCTTGTACCGCCTTCCCCAATCTAATTGCTCTCGTCCAATAGGGTCTATTTCATCCAAGTAAACATGACAAATTTAACTGATATCATAATGAATAACAAGTACATTTAGGCTATGGGATCAGCATGATGTTAGAAACATTAAGCAGTTATATCACAAGTGGCCTAGCCTCCCTTAAATCACCAAAAAAGCAGTTATATCATAAATATTTAGCCAAAAATAGAATGGACGACGGTTAAAACCCAGTAGCATGCAAAAATGATGCCATCAATCATAGAGTCATCATCTTAATAAATGGATGCGGTATAAGAAATCAGGTTATGCAAAGTGATGGTATTGATATCTAACCATGCATATATACAAAGCTAGATAACAGCTGAAACAGAAATCCAGAGTACAGATATATGTTCAAGGCAATGCACAGCTAAATTGGATTGAATAAAGAGTACTGGTAATGACAGAGCAATAACATGTACCAAGTGTTGTATCAAAAATGATGATGTTCCTCTTTGCTTAAAACCAAGGATGCACCATGGCAATGCTTAGGATAAATATGAATGTAGAAAATGAAGAGTACCGAATAAAAATTTGTCAAGGCTTGTATTTGAAAGGTACTCATAGACAAGTAACCTCTCTTCTTCCTCGAGGCAACAACCCAACAACTTAACAAGATTTCTATGTTGAAGATTGGCAACCAAAACAACCTCATTTCTTAGTTCTACCAGTCCTTGCCGTGAAGTTCCGGAGAGCCTTTTCACAGCTATTTCTTGTCCATCCTGTAAAGTCCCCTGTATGAGATTTAAAAGACACAAGAGAGCAATTACAATTTGTCAAATCAATAACAACATTCACAGTTCTGTGGGTGACCTTGAAGACCTCAGTCTGGATAATTACCTTGTAAACTGGTCCAAACCCACCTTCTCCAAGCTTATGCTCATTTGAGAAATTATTTGTGGCAGCACTAAGGGTACCCAAATCAAATAATAATAATTCTGAATTTTTGAACTCCTCATCTCCATCAACTACTCACAAAACAAGCTCAACTATATAAAAAACCAGCCCATTTGTCTTGAATTGGATTTCTTATAACAACAATGCAGCAGGAAAAGAAAAACTTACCGAGTAGTCTTCTAAGCATTATCCTTCTTCGTAAGCAGATACACATGGCGAAAAGGACCACCAGTGCGGCAACGACAGAGAAGACAACAATTAAAACTACTTTAGTAGTGTTATTACTTTTCCCTGCACCAAAAGAAAATTTAGTTTTTAGACACGTCATGTAGGAACGGAGATGTAACCAAGACCAAACTAAACTGGAAGTCTGAAAATTGCCTACCATACACACTAAAGAGCAAAAACTTAAATTGCTTATTATTTGGACACAACCTATTTTCCTTCTAAGAAATCAAAACTAGCAACAAATAAGTTGGCTTTTGGAGTTTATAAAATAAGGTGGACTCTTGCAAACTGGAAGTGAAGTTTTATGCCATAACTCTACAAAGTGCACCATATTGAGGTGAATCATGAACGGAAATAGCATTTATTGTGCTGCATGTTTGCAAAAGCTGTGGTACATACGACGCAGAATGTGTCCTCCGGACCTAAGCTTTAAACTTTTAAAAAAATATTTTTTTTTTAAAAAAAAGGATTACAGCAGCATAAGCCGCCGACATGCTATGTGGTCTGAAGGAACAAAAACACAGTCATTATTAAAACTAGATTTATTGGTATGCCCCAGGAACAAAAGTTCCTTTCATCAAAAAAAATAAAAATAAAAAAAAGAAAGGAAACAAAAGTATACGGTTCAACTGGAGAAAAAAAATCGTAGATTCTTGCGATTACCTCTATCTAACAAATTAAGGAACTCATCATCTGATTGAAAGCACACATACTTCTAAAGATTAACTGAGGGGAAGACTAAACTTACTACATACAATTCATGACAAAGGAGTAGAATAACCGATGATGTAATTTTTGTTAAAGCCAGCCTGTTAAATTTATCTTATCGGAGGTACTAGTCGTATCGTCCAAATCAACAACTCAGCGTTCTGTTTAACTAAATCATTCCTGAGGGATCGAGGCATTCTACATCAAGGGGAGAACTCTGCTTACCGTAACCGGTCGTGTTAGTGCCATTGCCACTGTCCGGCGAGGTACTCGATCCCGGCGGCGGTGGCGGCGGAGGGATAAACGACATGGAGAAGAAGGGATAGGTCTCAAACCTCACGGCACAACTCACCTTCAAGGCCTGTCCCCCCGGATGCCCATAGCAGCAGATAGGCAGAAAACCGACCACCTTAGAGAGACACGTGGAGCAATCCGTCTCCGATAGATCACGGGTGCACTGTGCCATCGCGTATATATTCCCGTACTGGGTGGAATTTGCCATCCCCACCCCAAACTTCGATTCCGTCGCCGCCGCCTGCGACGCGCTCTTGTCCATCGGACCCGTCATCTCCCGATAGAACACCGCTGGATCCGACACGTTAGTGGGATTGACAACCTGCCAGGTCGTATCGTCTTCGAGCTGGCCGAAGAAGCGTTGATCGGAGTAACGGAGGATGCAGAGATCGAGGCGGATGGCGGCGGACTTGCGAAAGGGGCAGACGGTGGCGGCGAAGGAGGCGGAGTGGTTGAGGCAGGCGGAACAGGCGGAGGCGGGGACATCAGGTCGGCACTGGGCAAGGCCGTAGGCGGGGGCTGAGGAGGAGGCGCCGACGGTGGTGTTGGAGAAGTAGCCGGCATCGCGGGGGGAGGACGTGAGTTTGGAGAGGAGGAGGTCGAGATTGGAGGAGAAGGTGCTGGGGACGGTGTAGTTGGTGTCGCCGGCGCAGTAGTCAACGAGGGGGCCACGCTGGGAATAAGTTTTGGTCGGAGCTAGAAGCAGAGTATGGAGGATTAGAAGAGGGAATAGAGACAAGATGGATGCCATGATGGGGGTATTCTGGGAAGAGGAGGGATAGAGTGGGAATGGGGACTTTGCCTGCAAACTTTCTGCTACGGGACGCGGGTAGAGAGCACGGAGCAGGAAGAACAGCACCGATTTAACGGGAGCATTGACGGTGACTTTTGACAACATTTTGACTTTTTGGTTTTTTTATTAAAAAATATTCTGGTATGAGATTTAGGGATTATTTTACTTGGTCATCATAAACAGGTTCATTTGGTGGGCGGCCAAGCCGACGGTCGTGGTAGAACTCTGTGCGGCGAGGACGAGCACCGAGTCTTTGTTTGCGTTTTCTATTTTCCTGTTTGCCTGGAAAAGAATAAACGGCTGTTGAATTGTGTCACGCCCCAAACCGAACGTCTAAGTTGGGCATATAAATCGAGAATGTGAATTGTACAGTGCTGCTATAGGAATTTCAAATAATATTAAAAGAAAAAATTAATCATAACAATCTAACTACGTAAAACTACCATCATCGCGTAGCAAAATTATTCAATTACATAAATTTAAATATTCATTACACACCTGAAAATAAACTAGCTAAACAATGAACCTGTTGCGATCTCCTCGTCCAACGGCGTTGAGACTGCATCTTCTGACTTGGAGAAAGAAAATATATATATAGAGATATATGAGCTATATAATTCAGTAAAATTTTATTCTCACTCACATTATCATAATAATATAAATTTTTAAAAAATAAATTATTATCAAAATAAACATAAATACCATAAAATCAGAATGTATCAATAATTTATTCTAAATAAAAAGTATGCATATGTACAATCAAATGTCAATAATAAACATCCACTTAAAAGTTATATATAATATAATATTGAGTAAGTCTTCAATAATGCCAGCCATGTTTTCGGCTCACGATTGGATGATCGATAGGTATTATGTTTTCCATCCATTACAGAGTAATTAATGTTGATGCAAATTTTTATCTCGAGATCGGATCAATTAGAGTTGGACAGCGACGGTAGGTCGGCAATAGCTAGATACCGACGGCAGGACCTACAAAAAAAGTTTCTAATTGAAGATGGCTCCGACAGAAATCCTCCGACGCTCAAATCAGAAATCCGACAATAAAAAGAAAGGAGTGAGCGTATAGGGAGAAAGAAAATTCATATTTTGAGTCCCCGATAAGTCTTTATTTATAGATGGAGGCTGAAGAACCGTGAGAGAAAAATGAATCAGGCAGTTAGTCTTGACTTATCTGAAAAAATATGGCCATTATTCTTCTCTTATCTGGAGAAACTTGTTTATTTTTTATTCCCTATTCGTTTTTCTATGATCATGAGATTTGAAGTTTTATGTAAGGTTGGATCTTCCAGTGGCCGATGTCAATTTTTTAGGTGGCTTTTTGAAGTTAGAAGAGGGATAAAGAGATCATCAAAGATCTTTTTGTCTTCATTGAATATCCTCGAAGATCATGCCTGACCTTCTGACTTTTTTAAGTTGGATGAGTAATATCACCTCATGGTATATGAGGACCGTACCCATTAATAGTATGTGTTGACAACCAGAGATTTGAGAATGGACGGCTTTTCTTTTACTCCTGGCTATTTTCATATTTTAATAAGATGATGTGATGGAACATGAGATACCTTCATATGCCTTGTTAGGTCGGTAGACGAGTGCAAGTCGAATTTTGGAGAGAAGATCGGTAATCGAGCTCATACCAGATCTCAGGCCGAGCCTGAGGTACCTTTATGTCCTTGTATGTATGAGTCTTCAATTAGTACGAAATTACCCCCAATACTAACCCCCTACTCTCGAATCCAAGTCATAATTGGATCAGATGAAGGAAATATTTCTGATTTGCTGAAGACATGCCAAGATTATCTTATTAGCCGAGATGACTTGTTTGCAGCTCCTAGTAAGATGAAGAGTCACATCATCCTAGTGTTTTGTAGCCTTTTAGTTCATCAGGATTTACTCGTCTTAGGATGAGCGGCATGGTTCAATCTCTTCCTCTGCTTTGGTGGGTGGGCAACTCCGATGAGTGGGAAGCTTTGACGTTACTCAAAGGAGGCCAGGCATGCGTAAGGAAGTGCGGCCACTCATGGGAGACCGACTTCAGCTTGGTCTGCTTCAGTGCTGCTCGAGAGCATGGGAGGCATGCATGGGCGCATGAGAAAACTTGGTGACGCTGTAGGCTGCTTCACACCATTATAGGGGAGCGTGGGTGCGGGAGCAGGTCGGGGCCGCCAAGGGTGGCCTCGATGCCAACAGATGCGAGCAGGTACGTATAGTGGAGAGCTCTAGACCACCATGGCTGTCCTTCCTCTAGCTAGCATCAATCTGTTGATGCAGATTTTCATCTTGAGGTCAAATCAGTTGGAGTTAGACGGTGATGGTAGATCAGCAACCATCGGACGGCGGTGGTAGGATCTATAAGAAAAGTTTCTAATCGAAGATGGCTCCAATGAAAATCCTCCGATACTCAAGTAAAAAATCTGACAATAGAAGAAAAGAAGTGAGCGTGTTAGGAGAGAGGAGATTGTGTACCTGGAGAGTCCCTCATGGCCCTCTATTTATGGGCGGAGGCTGAAGAGCTCTGAGAGGAAGGAGGATCAGGTAGTTATCCTTGCTTAGTTGGACGAGATATGTCCGTTATCCTCCTCTTATCTAGAGAAATTTATTTGTTATTTATTTCTTATTCACTTTTCTTTTGCTCTCTTTCAATATCCTTAAAGATCGTGTCTGACCTTCTGACCTCCTTAAATTGGGTGAGCGGTGTCACCTCATGGCTGAAGGATTGGGTTGGTTCACTAGATCGATTCGGATCAGAGGCAGTAGAATTTTAAAATTTTTTATCCAATCTGGCACACGATGTATAGATCTAAATCAGATTTATTAACCATTTATATTTGCATATAAGAGAGAAGAGAAATGTGATAATGTTTATCACCTTGTGCGGGTAGAAGAACACCGTAATCCGATGATCAGTAGATCTGAGGTTCACTGATAAGCTGCATACTTGTCTGACCTCCACAGATATCCATTCGGATCTGGTCTAGGATGCTTTCTTCTTCTTCAATCCATCTACTCCTAGATGGATCTACAAGCTCCTTAATCAGATTCAAATCTGATCTTCAATAGGGCTCTGATTGATGCTTGATCACAGCCTTCTCGCTCCTTGCACAGATCTGAGGGTTTTCGACACTTCGAATCCACCAGATGGTGTGTTCAACACACTTGAATATGAAAGAGCTTCAGATATCAGAGAGTGGAGAGGGAGTTGGCATGGAGAGAATGGGAGAAGGCAATGAAATTTTTTATCTCATAAAAAAAATATTCCTATGATGGACAACGCCCTATATATCTTTTCATCTGATCGAATTAGATTTTTAAAACAGGACTTTTCTATTACCGCCCCATCTGATTTTCTCCCATATTTTATCGCACAAAACTAATGAGAAAAGTCAGATGGCTTGAAGAAAGGATAGGGTGGTTATCATCCTATTCAATCTCCTCTGTTTCGAATTCAAACAATTCAAATTTTCAATCAATCTTGAATTCAAATGAGATCATATCTCTTATCCTCATCTACCAATGGATAAGGCTTATCCCACTCCCTCTCCCTTATCTGAATTTAGGTGATACACATGGATCAAATCCATGTGGTTGCACGTCCCTTCCATTGGCGAGAAAAATTGGATGGCACCAACACTTGACGCCCTCACAAATCTAATCTGATTAGGTTATGAATTGAACTTGGGCTAACCAACCTTTGGAGCCCAATTCAAGCTTGCTTCTATTTGGTTAAATCCTATCTAATAGGGAACCCAAATTAAGTAGAAAAAAATGGGTTTAACCATGTGCTAGCATCGTTTCCTTAAACTCAAAGCTAGGACTTAATTAATCCTAACCCAATTAGACTACACTTAGTCCAATTGTGCAATCTAAGATCAAAATCCATGTTTATGTGACCTCATAGATCCAATTCTATCTGGTAGTGAGATATATTGTGATCTCTATCAGCAATATTATGGAAACTCTTTTTGATGGAGTGGAACTTCTTTCAATTCGTCAATTAGAATTCTTGATCATCGAAATAATTCTAATTGATCCTACAATCCATCAATTACACCTAGCAGTATGTGATGGCAATCCAGCAGAACTGAAGAATAAACCTTTAGGTACAATAATCGTATAATTTGATTCTTCTATCATAAGTCCCGATAGGATCGAGATCAAGATTAACTCATCAAACCTTATCCCTGTCATATAATAGAATCAATTGATTCGAGTCCGATGTAAAATTCAATAGAAATACCTTTCTATCTTTCACAGTGCCATGGCCATGGGCTTTAGGACTCAATCTCATGATTTTTATAGGACTACTTCTCTATCAAGATCAATAGATCTCATCTTGGTCTAACCCAATGCCTACAATGAACATACTGTAACGAACATACACCTCAAGATTCTGTATGACTAGAATATCGAATTATGGTGTAGTCAAACTACATCACCCTCAAGGTGAATGGTCGATGCACCTCAGGTCAGAGAACTAAATACACAGCTGCAGTTATGAACATGTCACTGACGAGAAGGTTGATATCCTTGTGATTGTTCGTGATTGATCACGCTCAGTATCTTTATTCTTAACAAGTACCTATACTTTCACTTTGATATTTTCATACCGTAGATTCAAGACTCATCTATCCAAAAAAAATGATCATATACCAATCTTTCAGATCGATTACTATCTCCGTGATGATCCTACGATCAAAAGTAATTTATGAGTTAACTAAAATTAGCACATATTTCAAATTCTTAACTCTTGAGAATATGTGTAATCATACCTATTAACTTAATGGATGATTCATAGATACAATTAAACACAATGTGAATGAAAGTAATTAAATTTTATTAATATCAAAGTTAAATTTATAAATTATGTCCTAAGAATGTATTACAAGTGTCGGCCAATGTGGCTTCTAGGACATACTTCAACAAACTCTCAGTTGTACTAAAGTCAATTGGCTACAAATCTAAGTTTCATTTTTTTAAGGTGGACTTTAGTCTTTTGCTGGCTTAATTGTTTGGTTAGTGGATCAGCCATATTGTCCGTAATGTCGACTCTCTTCACTTCGACATATCCTTTCTCGAGGTAATCACGGATGAAGTGGAATCATCGCTTGATATGCTTGAATTTTTTGTGAGACCTCGGCTCCTTAGTTAGGACTATGGTGTCGTTGTTATCACAGTAGAGAGTAGGATGGTATCTGATGGCATTATACTTAGTTCCACAACAAACTTCTTGAATCTAAATGTCTTCTTTGCAGCTTTCGATGCGGCGATATATTCTGCTTCCATAGTGGAGTCTGCAATCACAGTCTGCTTGAAACTCTTCCAGCTGATAGTACCACTATTACATAAGAAAATACTTTTTGATATTAATTTTCATTCATCAGTATCAGACATGAAGTCTGAATCAGTATATCCGTGCACTTTATGTTCTCCATTCTCAAAGATCAAAAATATATCTTTAGTCCTTCTCAAGTACTTAAGGATTAATTTCACAAAAATTTAGCACTCTTCATTTGGATTCGACTGATATCTACTTGTGACACTCACAGCATGGACGATATCAGGTCACGTATAAAGCATGACGTGCATGATGCTCCCTACGGCTGAAGCATAAGGGATTTTACTCATGCGTTCAATCTTTTCCGAAGTGTTGGAATATATTTTCTTAGAGAGATTAATACCATGTCTAAAAGATACCAGACCCCTCTTGGAGTTCTCTATGCAAACCTCTTCAGCACCTCCTCAATGTATATCTTCTGTGATAATCTTAGCATACTCCTAGATCTATCTTTATAGACCTTAATCCCCAAAATGAAGGATGCCTCTTCTAGATCTTTCATGAAAAATTTCTCAGACAATCTAATTTTGATCGTGATTAATAAGAAAATATTATTTTCAATCAGAAGGATATTATCCACATACAATACGAGGAACGTGACAGCAATCCCACTAACTTTTATGAAGATATAATTTTTTCTCATTCTTGATGAAATCAAATGATTTAATTACATCATTGAAATGAGCATTCCAACTCCGAGATGCTTGCTTGAGTTCATAAATGGATCTTTGTAATTTACAAACTCTATGATCACTATTATTGGAAGTAAAACTAAGTGGCTATTTCATATAGATATCTTCCTCAAGATAACTATTTAAGAATATCGTTTTCACATCCATTTGCTATATTTCGTAATTGAAATATACTGCAATGGCAAGCAGTATGCGGATGGACTTAAGAATGGCTACAGATGAGAAGGTATCTTGATAGTCAATTTCTTCGCGCTGACCATATCTTTTCACCACAAGTCAAGCTTTAAAGGTCTTTACCTTTCTATCTGCACCTATCTTTCTCTTGAAGATCCATTTACACCCAATAGATAAAATACCTTCAGATGGATCTATCAAGGTTCACACTTGGTTAGAGTGCATCGAGTTAATTTCTGACTTCATTATCTCTAACCATTTCTCGGAGTCGATATCAGATATCGCCTCGCTATAGATTTTGGGATCATCTCCATATATCACATTTTCTGTGAGAAATATTTTTTCTACATCCTTTGAGATAATACCTAGGTACCTCTCAGGAGAATAAAAAATCCTACTAGACTTACGAGGTGAAGGAGGAAGTGTGTGGATCAACTCAGACTGAATGGATTCCTCAAATTCCAAGGCTCGCTACTCTTCAGAGACTTTCTCCTCAAACCTAATCTTTCTTCCTATGCCTCCATCTTGAATAATTATTTTTCAAAAAAGACTATGTTGATTCACAATCACATTATGATTTTCTAGAAGATAGAAATAATGTCCTAATGACTCCTTAGGATATCCACTGAAATAAGCTCTAAGGGATCTGGTTTCTAACTTGTTCTCCTGTTGTCGTTTGATATAGATCGAACAACCTCAAATATTGAGATGACTCAGACTCAATTTCTTATCATGCCATATCTTATTTGGTGTGGTAGAAATAATTTTAGTTGAAACCCTATTCAGTACATATATAGCAGTCAAAAGATAATATCTCTAAAGAAAAATAGAAAGGTTTGTAAAGCTCATCATGGAATGAACCATATCTAATAAGGTCTAATTTCTTCGTTCTGAAATTTTGTTGAGTTGAGACATTCCAGATGGAGTTTACTGTGAGATAATGCCATGTTCCTTGAGATAATTTAAAAATTCTTCGCTAAAGTATTCACCTCCTCGATCTGATCGAAGAATCTTAAAGGCTTTCTGATTTGTTTCTCCACTTTATATCTGATTTTTTTGAACTTTTTAAAGATCTCAGACTTGTGACGCATAAGATACATATACCCATACCGTAAAAAATCATCGATAAAGATAATAAAATAGAGAAAATCTCCTCTGATCGGCACATCGAATGGGCTGCAGACATTAGAATGTACCATAGTAAGTATCTCTGTGGTCCTTTCCCTATGTTCTACAAAGGGCAGTGTGATCATTTTTTTCTGAAGATATGATTCACAAACCGGATATGACTCAGAAGTCAACAGACTCAACAGTCTGATTTTTTTCAATCTGTTAATCATGTCTTCTCCAATATGACCTAGCCTTAGGTGCCACAAATACTTTTCTTTTACATTATCTCTAGGATATTTAGAACCTATGGCATTCACATTTTGCTCGATATAATTCATAGAAACATCTACATATAACTGAAAGAGACTATTGATAAGGAAACCACTACCAACTTTATTATTTCTAAAATAAATGTTACATTGGTCCTTAAAGAAACTAATTACATAATCTTCTTACATTAAGTAAAAGATAGAAATTAGATTCCTGCTCGCAGTAAGTATAAAATAACAGTCTCTTAATAATAAAATATTCTATCGATGGTAGTCACAGAAGGTACATTTCCATGGCAACAACAGCAATTTTTACTCCATTTTCGATACATGGGATCATTTCTTCATCCTTTAGCCTTTTAATATCCTTAAGATCCTACAAAGAAGTGCACAAGTGAGTACTAGATCTAGAGTCAAGTACCCAACTAGATGCAGAAAAAATCATTAGATTTATTTCTATGATGAGTATACCTTCAGAAGGTTCACCTTCCTTCTTGTTCTTCAGTGTTGCCAGGTAAGCAGGGCATTTTGGCTTCCAATGACTGTCAATATTGTAATAGAAATACTTTTCTTTATCAGTGGCCTTCTTCTACAAAACCACCTTCTTCTCATTCTTCTTGCTCTCTACCTTCTGTTTCTTTATAAATTTTTTTTTTCTTCCCAGTAGACTTTCTCTTGAAAGAAGTCCGCTCCATAGCAACTACAAAGCTCTTTGAACTCTTCAAGGTTTCTTCAATTGTGACCAGCATGTTCATCAACTCGACAACGGTGCACTGGATCTTATTCATATAGAAGTTTACAATAAACTACCCATATGAATCAGTCAAAGACTACAGAATGTGGTCAATCTACAAGTTCTTGTCCATGGACATCCCGAGCTTCTCAAGTTCCTCAAGATTCTTGATCATTGTCAAATAATGATCATGGACTGACTGCCCATCATGCATCTTCATTTTGAAGAGTCACTTGAACACTTCATAGGGAGCTGCACAACTTTGCTCACCATACAACACTTACAGGTAAGCCAGCATTTATTTGGCAGTCCTTATGTCCTTGTGTTGGCATTGCAATTCGTTAGACGTTGATGCCAACACGTAGCACCTAACCTTATTATCATCATCCAACCACTTCTCATGAGATGCTCTCTGATCAACAGTCAGATGGATTGGAAGAGGGGAAAGGTCCTGGTCAAGGACATAGGTCAATTTTTCAGAATTCAAAATAATTTTCAAGTTCTGAAGCCAATCCTTAAAATTCGATCCGATCAACTTATTGGTTTCAAAGATTCTAGCTGGGGGATTGGAAGCAGACATTATTCCTATAGAGAGTCAAAATTTTTGGTTAAATTTTATAATTGATTTAATCAATTTATTTTAAAAATTTTATTTTAAAAATAAATTTGGGCTCCCACCATTTTTCTCGAATCTCCACACTCTCTGGGTAGAGATACGAAAACCTCCACGATCAAAGGCTTCTAGCAGGTGCTACGGTCTCACCGATTGACTTACCAGCTTATCTAACAGTTATTGATGATGGATCAATCGATAAGTGAATAATTCTTGTTTAATATTTTTTTAAATATATTACAACCAACTCCAATATTTAATTCATGAAGCCTCATCTTGTCCGAAATATTGGCCCACTCCTTAGTTAAGTCATACTCACTGTTTGTACAAAATGGAGCCATTATTGGGACTCTCACCGTATCTGAAATCTTAAGCCCAACCCATCTCTATCCCACAGCATCTCATGCCTAATAGTATAGTGGTATCTTTTCAGTGCAACTAAACCACTATGTCCAACCGAGAACAGTCAATCCTAGGAATGGCCCACATAACTACAATGGTGAAAGACTGCTAGACTTAATATTTTATTACGAAGATTTGATTTAGGGCTCTTTCTTAATTAGTCATAACGGTTATGAGTAACCTAGTGGCATGGGCTAGCTTAAGTTAACAAGTAACCTAATACAAAATATAATCTTTCAAAATGATCAGGTAAGTTAAGATGAGTGGGGGTTCTCCTATATTTTTCTTAAATACCAACGAATTGATCAGATCAAACAACGGACTCAATTAATGAACCACCATCTATGTACTCACCTTAGACATCAAATTGATTGATTAAAATTGATCAGATTAACTTATTGACCCAGGCTCGAACCATTGAGCCAAATTAGGTCTTAAGTTGATCGATAACATATGGCTGTTAATCGATCTGATCAAACTATAACTATTTAGATTGGTCATGAGCAAATTTGACTCCATCCTAACCAATATTTGATTCAGTTTGATCAACCACTTAAACTAGACCTAAATGAGCTACCTACACCCTGAACCCATGTATTATGAAATTAATTTAGATCTTCAATTCTCAATTTTTAGATCTGTTTAATTTCATATATTAATTCTGACTTTCTGACCTTTTTAAGTTGGATGAGTAATATCACCTCATGATACGTGAGGGCTGTACCCATTAATAGCATGGGTTGATAACCAGAGGTTTGAGAATGGACGGTCTTTCTTTTACTCCTAGCTATTTTCATATTTTAATAAGATGATGTGACGAAACCTGAGATACCTTTATGTGCCTTGTTAGGTCAGTAGATGAGTGTAAGTCAAATTTTGGAGAGAAGATCGATAATCGAGCTCGTACCAGATCTTAGGCCAAGCCTAAGGTACCTTTATGTCCTTGTATGCATAACTCTTCAGTTAGTACGAAATTACCCCCAACACTAGCCCCCTACTTTCGAGTTCGAGTCATAATTAGATCAGGCGAAGGGAATATTTCTGATTTACTGAAGACATGCCAAGATTATCTTATTAGTCGAGATGACTTGTTTGCAACTCCTAGTAAGATGAAGAGTCACATCATCCTGGTGTTTTGTAGCCTTTTAGTTCATCAGGATTTACTCGTCTTAGGATGAGCGGCATGGTTCAATCTCTTCCTCTGCTTTGGTGGGTGGGCAACTCCGGTGAGTGGGAAGCTCTGACGTTACTCGACGGAGACCGGGCATGCGTGCGGAAGTGCGGCCGCTCGTGGGAGACCGACTTCAGCTTGGTCTGCTTTGGTGCTGCTCAAGAGCATGGGAGGCATACATGGGCACATGAGAAAACTTGGTGATGCCGCAGGCTGCTTCAGCACCATTGTTGGGGAGCATGGGTGCGGGAGCAGGTCGGGGCTACCCTTGGCGGCCTCGATGCCAACAGATGAGAGTAGGTACGCACAGTGGAGAGCTTTAGACCACCATGGCTGTCCTTCCTCTAGCATCAATCTGTTGATGCAAATTTTCATCTTGAGATCGGATCAGTTGGAGTTGGGCGGCAATGGCAGATCAGCAACCGTCAAACGACGGTGGTAGGATCTATAAGAAAAGTTTCTAATCGGAGGTGGCTCCAATAAAAATTCTTTGATGCTCAAGTAAAAAATCCAATAACAGAAGGAAAGGAGTGAGCGTATTAGGAGATAGAAGATCGCATACCTGAAGAGTCCCTCTTGGCCCTCTATATATGGGCGGAGGCTAAAGAGCCATGAGAGGAAGGAGGATCAGGCAGTTAGTCTTGCCTAGTTGGGTGAGATATGTCTGTTATCCTCCTCTTATCTAGAAAAAATTATTTATTATTTATTCCTTATCTATTTTTCTTTTTGTCCTCTTTCAATATCCTTAAAGATCGTGCCTGACCTTCTGACCTCCTTAAATTGGGTGAGCAGTATCACCTCATGGCTGAAGGATCGGGTTGGTTCACCGGATCGATTCGGATCAGAGTCAGTAGAATTTTAAAATTTTTTGATCCAATCCGACACACGATGCATAGATCTAAATCAGATTTATTAACCATTTATATCTATGTATAAGAGAGAAGAGAAATGTGATAACGTTTATCACCTTGTGCGGGTAGAAGAACACCGCAATCCGATGATCAGTAGATCCGAGGTTCACTGTTGAGCTGCATACTTGTCTAACCTCTACAGATATCCACTCGGATCTGGTCTAGGATGCTTTCTTCTTCTTCAATCCATCTACTCCTAGATGGATCTGCAAGCTCCTTAATCAGATTCAAATCTGATCTCCGACAGGGCTCTAATTGATGCTTGATCACAGCCTTCTCGCTCCTTGCACAGATCTGATGGCTTTCAACACTTCGAATCCACCAGATGGTGTGTCTAATACACTTGAATATGGAAGAGCTTCAGATATTAGAGAGTGGAGAGGGAGTTGGCATGGAGAGAATGGGAGGAGGCAATGAAATTTTTTATCTCATAAAAAAAATATTCTTATGATGGACAACGCCCTATATATCTTTTCATCTGATCAAATTAGATGCTTAAAATAAGACTTTTCTATTACCGCCCCATCTGATTTTCTCCCACATTTTATCGCACAAAACTAATGAGAAAAGTCAGATGGCGTGAAGAAAGGATAGGGTGGTTATCATCCTATTCAATCTCCTCTATTTCGAATTCAAACAATTCAAATTTTGAATCAATCTTGAATTCAAATGAGATCATATCTCTTATCCTCATCTACCAACGGATAAGACTTATCCCACTCCCTCTCCCTTATCTGAATTTAGGTGATACACATAGATCAAATCCATGTGGTCGCACGTCCCTTCCATTGGCGAGAAAAATTGGATGGCACCAACACTTGGCGCCCTCACAAACCTAATCTGATTAGGTCATGAATTGAACTTGGGCTAACCAACCTTTGGAGCCCAATTCAAGCTTGCTTCTATTTGGTTAAATCCTCTAATAGGGAACCCAAATTAAGTAGGAAAAAATAGGTTTGATCATGTGCTAGCATCGTTTCCTTAAACTCAAAGCTAGGACTTAATTAATCCTAACTCAATTAGACTACATTTAGTTCAATTGTGCAATCCAAGATCAAAATCCTTGTTTATGTGATCCCATAGATTCAATTCTATCTGGTAATAAGATATGCTGCGATTTCTATCAGCAATATCATGAAAATTTTTTTTGATGGAGAGGAACTTCTTTCAATTTAGTCAATTAGAATTATTGATCATCGAAATAATTTTAATTGATCCTACAATCTATCAATTACACCTAGCAGTATGTGATGGCAATCCAGCAGAACTGAAGAATGAACCTCTAGGTGCAGTTATCGTATGATTTGGTTCTTCTATCATGAGTTTCGATAGGATCAAGATCAAGGTTAACTCATCAAACCTCATCCCTGTCATATAATAGAATCAATTGATTCAAGTCCGATGTGAAATCCAATAGAAACAACTTTCTATCTTTCACAGTGCCATGGCCATGGACTTTAGGACTCAATCTCATGATCTTTATAGGACTACTCTATTAAGATCAATAGATCTCATCTTGGTCTAACCCAATGCCTACAATGAATATACTATAACGAACATACACCTCAAGATTTCGTATGACTAGAAGATCAAGTTATAGTGTAGTCAAACTACAGCACCCTCAAGGTGAATGGTTGATGCACCTCAGGTCAGAGAACTAAATACATAGCTGCAATTATGAACATGTCACTGACGAGAAGGTTGACATCTTTGTGACTGTTCGTGATTGTTCACGCTCAGTATCTTTATTCTTAACAAGCACCTATACTTTCACTCTGGTATCTCCATATCGTAGATTCAAGACTCATCTATCTGAAAAAAGCAATCATACACCAATCTTTTGGATCGATAACTATCTCCGTAATGATCCTACGATCGAAAATAATTTATGAGTTAACTAAAATTAATACATGTTTCAAATTCTTAACTCTTGAGAATATATGTAATCATACTTATTAACTTAATGGACGATTCATAGACAATTAAATACAATGTGAATGAAAATAATCAAATTTTATTAATATCAAAGTTAATTTTATAAATTATGTTCGAAGAATGTATTACAAGTGTCAGCCAATGTGGCTTCTAGGACATACATTCAATAAACTCTCACTTGTACTAAAGTCAATTGGCTACAAATCTAAGTCTCATTTTTTTAAGGTGGACTTCAGTCTTTTGCTGGCTCAATTGCTTGATTAGTGGATCGCCACATTGTCCGTAGTGTCGACTCACTTCACTTCGATATATTCTTTCTCGAGGTAATCACAGATGAGATGGAATCGTCGCTCGATGTGCTTGAATTTCTGATGAAACCTCGACTCCTTAGCTAGGGCTATGGCATCATTATTATCACAGTAGAGAGTAGGACGGTATCTGATGGCATCATACTTAGTTTAGCAACAAACTTTTTGAACCAAAATATCTTCTTTGCAGCTTTCGATGCGGTGATGTATTCTGCTTCTATAGTGGAGTCTACAATCACAATCTGCTTGCAACTCTTTCAGTTGATAGTACCACCATTGCATAAGAAAATACTTTATGATGTCGACTTTCGATCATCAGTATCAGACATAAAGTCTGAATCAGTATATTCGTGCACTTTATGTTCTCTATTCTCAAAGATCAAAAATATATCCTTAGTTCTTCTCAAGTACTTAAGGATATATTTCACAAATATTCAGTTCTCTTCATCTGGATTCAACTGATATCTGCTTGCGACACTCACAGCATAGACGATATCAGGTCACGTACAAAGCATGACGAACATGATGCTCCTTATGATTGAAGTATAAGAGATTTTGCTTATACGTTCAATCTCTTCTGATGTGTTGGGGCACACTTTCTTAGAGAGATGAATGTCATGTCTGAAGGGCACCAGACCCCTCTTAGATTTCTCCATGTGAACCTCTTCAGCACCTCCTCAATGTACATCTTCTGTGACAATCCTAGCATCCTCCTAGATCTATCTCTATAGACTTTAATCCCCAAAATGAAGGATACCTCTTCTAGGTCTTTCATGAAAAATTTCTTAGACAACCTAATTTTGATCGTGATTAATATGAGAATATTATTTTTAATCAGGAGGATGTCATCCACGTACAATACGAGAAACATGACAGTGATCTCACTAACCTTTATGAAGACACAATTTCTCCTCGTTCTTGATGAAACCAAATGATTTAATTACATCATTGAAATGAGCATTCTATCTTCGAGATGCTTGCTTGAGTTCATAAATGGACCTTTGTAATTTGTAAACTCTATGATCACTATTGTTGGAAGTGAAACTAAATGGCTATTTCATATAGATATCTTCCTCAAGATAACCATTTAAGAATATCATTTTCACATCTATTTATTATATTTCATAATCGAAATATGCTGCAATGGCAAGCAGTATGCGGATGGACTTAAGAATGGCTACAGATGAAAAGGTATCTTCATAGTCAATACCTTCACGCTGACTATATCCTTTTGCCACAAGTCAAGCTTTAAAGATCTCTACCTTTCTATCTGCACCTATCTTTCTCTTGAAGATCCATTTACACCCAATAGATAAAATATCTTCAGATGAATCTATCAAGGTTCAGATTTGGTTTGAGTGCATCAAGTCAATTTTTGACTTCATTGTCTCTAACTATTTTTCAGAGTCAACATCAGATATCGCCTTGCTATAGATTTTGAGGTCATCTCCATGTATCATATTTTCTGTGAGAAATATTTTCTCTACATCCTCTAAGATAATACCTAGGTACCTCTTAGGAGGATGAAAAATCTTACTAGACTTACGAGGTGGAGGAGGAAGTGTGTGGATCGACTCAGACTGAATGGGTTCCTCAAATTTCAAGGCTCGCTACTCTTCAGAGATTTTTTCCTCAAGCCTAATCTATTTTTCCATGCCTCCATCTTGAATAATTATTTTTTAAAAAAGACTGCATGTTGATTCACAATCACATTATGATTTTCTGAAAGATAGAAATAATGTCCTAATGACTCCTTAGGATATCCAATAAAATGAGCTCTAAGGAATCTGATTTCTAACTTGTTTGCCTGTTGTCTTTTGATATAGACCGAACAACCCCAAATATCAAGATGACTCAGACTCAATTTTTTATCATGCCATATCTCATATGGTGTGGTAGGAACAGTTTTAGTTGGAACCCTATTCAGTACATATATATATAGAGGTGGCAAAAGGATCGGGTCGGTCATAAACAGGTCAGGTCATAAACGGATCGAGTCAGAAAATGATCAACCTAAATCCAATATGTTTATTAAATGGAACAAAAATTCAAACCTGAATCCGATCTATTTATTAAATAGATAATCCGATCCGATCTATTTAATCTATTTATTAAATAGGTCAAATTAGGTTAAACGGGTTAAATAGGTTAAACGGATTAAACAGATTAAATGAGTTAAGTTAAATGGATCAGAAACAGGTTAAACAGATTTTAAACAGGTTAAACAGATCTTAAATGGGTTAAACAGGTTAAACAGGTCGGGTTAAATGGATCAAAAATAGGTTAAACAGGTTAAATGAGTTATCTGACTCAACCCAATCTAAATATTAAATGAGTTAAATGGGTTAAATGGGTCAGATATCTAAAATTCATATCCGACCCACTTATTAAACGGGTTAAACGGGTCGATCCATTTATGACCAGAACTCATTTAGCCTAAATCCAAACCTGTTTATGACAAATCGAATACGGGTCGGGTTGGTAGGTCGGATCATATTTTGCTGGCCCTGCATATATGGCAGTCAAAAGATAATATCTCTAAAGAAAAATAGAAAGGTCTGTAAAGCTCATCATGAAATGAACCATATCTAATAAGATCCGATTTCTTCGTTCTGAAATTTCATTAAGTTGAGACGTTCTAAACGGAGTCTACTATGAGATAATGCCATGTTCCTTGAGATAATCCAAAAATTTTTCACTAAAGTATTCACTTCCTCGATGTGATCGAAGAATCTTAAGGGCTTTCTGATTTGTTTTTCCACTTTATATCTAAATTCTTTAAACTTTTTAAAGACCTCAGACTTGTGACGCATAAGATATATATATCCATACCGTAAAAAATCATCGATAAAGATAATAAAGTAGAAAAAATCTTCTCTGACCGACACATCGAATGGGCAGCAAACATCAGAATGCACCATAGCAAGTATCTCTGTGGTCCTTTCCCTATGTCCTACAAAGGGCAATTTGATCATTTTTTTCTAAAGACATGATTCACAAATCAGATATGACTTAGAAGTCAACGGACCCAACAGTCTGATTTTTCTCAATCTGTTAATCCTGTCTTCTCCAATATGATCTAGCCTTAGGTGCCACAAATACTTTTCGTTTATGTTATCTCTAGGATGTTTAGAACTTACGGCATTCACATTTTGCTCAATATAATTCACAGAACCATCTACATATAACTGAAAGAGACTATTGATAAGGAAACCACTACCAACTTTATTATTTCTAAAATAAATGTTACATTAGTCCTTAAAGAAACTAATTACATAATCTTCTTACGTTAAGTAAAAGATAAAAATTAGATTTCTGCTCGCAGTAAGTACAAATTAACAGTCTCTTAATAATAAAATATTCTATCAATGGTAGTCACAGAGGGTACGTTTCCATGGCAACAACAGTAATTTTTGCTCCATTTTCGATACATGGGATCCTTTCTTCATCCCTTAGCCTTCTAATATCCTTAAGATCCTACAAAGAAGTGCACAAGTGAGTATTAGATCCAGAGTCAAGTACCCAACTGGATGCAGAAAAAGTCATTAAGTTTGTTTCTATGACGAGCATACCTTCAGAAGGTTCACCTTCCTTCTTGTTCTTCAGTGTTGCCAGGTAAGCAGGACAGTTTCGCTTCCGATGACTGTCAATATTGTAATAAAAATATTTTTCTTTATCAGCGGCCTTCTTCTTCGGAACCACCTTCTTCTCATTCTTCTTGCTTTCCACCTTCTGTTTCTTCACGAATTTTTTTCTCTTCTCAGTAGATTTTTTCTTGGAAGAAGTCCATTCCATAGCAAGTATAGAGCTCTTTGAACTCTTCAAGGTTCCCTCAATTGTGACCAGCATGTTCATCAACTCGACAATGGTGTGGGAATTTTAGTGCAGGGGTAAAACGGTAATTTTAAAATTTTTTCAAAATTATAATTTTACAGTGAAAATTATTAATTAATCTAATTAATTAACATGTATTAATCCTACATAAAAATCTAAATATGATATATATAGCATGTATTTAAATTTAAAATTTTAAATTCTACAGTAAATATTTTACTGTTATGTGTTCAGAACACATTACCTTCGTACAGGTAGTCGATCGTCGTAGTTTGATCACCGTCGGAATGATCTGATCATCGTAATATAGCCACACAGTATGTCTGACCTCCACGGATCATCCACACGAAGCTCCAGGTCTGATCGGCTCCTTCCGAATGCTAGTTCGTTGCAGAACCCTTTCGACGGCCGATGCTGATCGAACTCCTTCGATCGGTGTCTGCCGACTCCTCAATGCTCTAGATAGTCAGCAAAGGTGCTTGAGAGGTTGATGAAGCTCTTCCTGAAGTTTGGTGGGCTCACGACACTCGCAGCTCACCTTTTCACTTCCCGAACCCTAGGCAGAAATCCTAAGGTACTAACAGATGACCCTGCGCCCTTTCTCTCTTCTTTTCTTTTCTTTTCTCATGCAGAGGCCCTTTCTCACGCCACCCTTTCTCTCTAAGAAAGTCGTGTGCATGCCCCACCTTCTCTTCTCTTTTTAAAATAGTGCAAGACCGCATCTTTACCGCATCTTCACCGCATGAGAGGATAAAGCTAGGTGGTTGCTCACTTGAATTCAAATCGAATTTGAATTCAAATGCCAACCAACCAATCTTTATCCACTCTTGACGTGAGAAGAAGGGGGCGTGGGTTCTTTGTGCGTGGAGAATTTATACGAAAAACTTTTTCTCATGTAGAGTAAGTGGCGCACAAGTGGATAAGGTGGCGCATGAGATTAGTTGCCTATTCAAATTCAAACATCATTTGAATTTGAATGGCCAACCAACCATCTTTATCCACTCAAAATGGCACACACAGGTGAGGCGTGGGAAGACTTCTGCATGGGAGAAAATTTACGAGAACTCATTTCTCATGAATTCAAATAGGCGCAGGTGGGTGAGGTGGCGCAGGGAGATAAGTCAAAGTGGTTTGAAATTTTAAACCAATCTAATTGAACTAACTTTATCAAAATAGGTTAGGCACAATTAGACTAAGTTAAATCCAACACAATTAGACTTAATTAGGCTCAATAAAATCCTAATCAAATCAAGAATTGACTAAGCCCAACCTTGATCAGATCAGGGACCAAACCACCTTGACGATTAGGTTAACTCTTAACCTAATCGGGTCAAACCCAACTGAATCCAATTCAATTGAACTTGAACCAAAAATAATTACTCAATCAAATTAAGTTAATTAGTGATCAAATCACTAATTAAATCTTTCATAAATACTGAGTCCAAATCTGATCGACAATCGGGCATCAAAGTCCATCGATATGAAACCTTGATCGAAGGGTCTCAAACCAGTGGGACTCTTGACCCCGATACCCAAAATGTGTGGTACTTATGATCAAAGAATCTTGATTCTCGATCACAAAATCCCAGACACATAGGACTCAGAGTCTCCGAGCATTAGGACTCTTGGTCGAAGAGTCCCAGTCCAGTGGGACTCTTCACCAACCATCAGATCAGATAGGAACTTTTAATGTATGTGACCCCGCAGGTTCGAACCTAAGCCGATAGCACAGGAATCAATTCTTGTACTAATCGAAGTGACCATCTAGCAATGGTACCCGACGTTCGGATAGGTCGAATAGTCACAATCACAACATTCAGAACCTACATGAATATGATTGCTATATAATTCATCCCTTTTGACCTCTGTGTATAGGACGACTCAGGGTTAAACTGTCAACCCTGATCAGATCATCCGAATTGTGCTCAACTCAAACAGTCTTGTGACTCCTCACTAAGACTACCCTGGCCAAGGTTTTGCTAAATTGAAACACGACTGTATACAACTCCTGAACTGGAGTGGTCAATCTCATCTTGACACACGCATCGACAAGTCAAGTACTTGACTACACCCAGCAGCCTTCCGTCACTGAATTAGAAATTCAGATAGTCGAGTGCTTAAGTGCAGTGAGTTGCTTGCAAGTCACTGTGGTAGTCTCAGGTCGGAGGGACAGTTATACCCATATCCCATCAGAGCAAATCTTGATAGCAAAAAAAACTCCAGAGTCGGTCACGTTCAGTGCAGATATACCCTTACATCTCACCTGTATGCCATACCAGTGTCTCTACATTCCTTGGTTAAGAGGACAACCAACCCATATGGCACACAACGACCTATGCTTGATAAATATTGTAATCCTTGATAACAATGTATCATTTGGTCGCGAACAGGTTTAAGGACTAAACGACAAATCCTCCTTTGTCAAGTCTAAATAATCCTAAGGACTTCACCACAACACAGGAGTTCATTAGAAGATGAAATAATTTATGATGAAAAATATCAAAATAATTTTTATTTATTTATAATTCATACACTAATATAGAAAAGAGCACAACTGTCAACAGACCGATGATTGGCTTTGGGACACTATTTCCAACAATCTCCCAATTGGCCTAAAGCCAATCGGTGCAGTATCTAATACCCATCTTCGACTTAAAATCATCGAACTCCTTCACCACAATGGCTTTAGTGAATGGGTCGGTCAGGTTCTCCTTTCTATCGATCTTCTGAAGGTCGACGTCACCTCGATCCATGATTTTTCGGATGAGATGGTAGCGACGCAGAATATGCTTCATCTGCTGGTGTGCCTTCGGTTCCTTCGCCTGAGCAATGGCTCCAGAGTTGTCACAATATAGCAGAATTGGACCAACAAGGGAGGGTGCTACTTCGAGCTCGGTAATGAAGTTTCTCAACCACACCACTTCTTTGGCAGCATCTGATGCAGCGACATATTCTACTTTGCAAACTGAATAAGCCACAGTGTGCTGCTTGGAACTCTTCCTGCAGACAGCCCCACCATTAAGGATAAAAATAAATCCTGACACATTCTTGCTGTCATCGTGATCAGACTCAGAACTGGAGTCTGTAAATCTCATAAGTCTCAAGTCCGATTCACCATAAACAAGCCACTGGTCCTTAGTGTTTCTTAAATACTTCAGGATGGTTTTAACAACCTTCCAGTGATTCTCCCCTGGATCAGATTGGTATCTACTCACTACTCCTAGTGAGTATGCCACATCTGGTCGTGTATATGTCATGACATACATGATAGATCCCACTGCCGAAGCATATAGAATTTTACCCATACGCTCTCTCTCTTGAGGTGTTGTCGGACAATTTCTCTTCGAGAGAGAAATTCCATGGCCTATCGATAGATAGCCTTTCTTGGAATTCTCCATGCTAAACCTCTTCAGCATAATATCAATGTACGTAGACTAGGATAAGCCAAGCAACCTTTTAGATCTATCCCTATAGATCCTCATCCCTAGGATGTAGGAAGCTTCTCCCATATCCTTTATGGAGAACTTTGACGACAGCCAAATTTTTATTCCTTGTAATGCAGGGATATCATTTTCGATTAAGAGAATGTCATCCACATACAATACAAGAAATATCACTACTAGACCATTAGCTAACTTATAAATGCAGGGCTCTTCTCCATTCTTAACGAAGCCATACGTCTTGATCGTCCTATCAAAACGTATGTTCCAACTCTGGGATGTCTGCTTAAGTCCATAAATGGACCTCTGTAGCTTGCACACCTTAGACTCATCTGTGAATGTGAACCCTTCAGGTTGTATCATATACACCTCTTCGTCCAACTCTCCATTTAGGAAAGCTGTCTTCACATCCATCTGCCAGATTTCATAGTCCAGATGGGCAGTTATCGCAAGCATAATCCAAATAGATTTGAGCATTGCCACAGGAGAAAATTTTTCGTCATAGTCTATACCATAACGTTGACGATATCCCTTGGCAACCAAACGGGCTTTATAGGTCTCCACCTTTCCGTCTGCACCTCTTTTCCTTTTGAAGACCCACTTACACCCTATGGGTTTTACTCCTTCGGGTGGGTCAACCAATGTACACACATAGTTGACCTTCATGGACTCCATTTCAGATTTCATGGCCTCTAGCCATTTCTCAGAGTCAGATCTCTGCATTGTATCCATGTAGGTGATCGAATCCTCATCATTTTCATCAAGTTCGACAGGATCGCCGTCTCGGATCAAGAAATCATAGTATCTGTCCGGTTGACGTGATACTCTACCAAACCACCTTAAGGGTGCAGGAACAATGGGCTCCGAATCTGATCTAACCAAATCCAGTTCAGGTTTAGCAACTTGTGTCAGTTTTTCCACCTGCCGAACTTCCTCAAGTTCGACCTTAGAGGCAATAGTCCCTTCACCAAGGAACTCCTTTTCAAAAAAGATTGCCTTAAGGCAAACAAATACCTTTTGCTCATCAGCTAGGTAGAAATAATACCCTTTGGTCTCTTTTGGGCACCTTATGAAATAACACTTGTCAGACTTAGGTCCAAGCTTGTCCGTAATTAAACGTTTAACATAAGTCGGATACCCCCAAACCCTAAGGTGCGAGAGTACTGGCTTACGTCCTATCCATATCTCATATGGTATTTTGGTTACAGACTTACTCAGAACCCTATTTAGAAGGTAACAAGCCGATTCGAGCGCATATCCCCAGAGGGAGATCGGTAGACTAGCAAATCCCATCATGGATCGAACCATATCCAACAAGATCCGATTCCTCCTCTCAGACACACCATTATGCTGTGGTGTTCTAGGAGGAGTCCACTGAGAGAGAATCCTATTCTCCTCAAGATATGTCAGAAACTTATTGGAAAGATATTCACCTCCTCGATCAGATCGAAGAGTTTTAATATACTTTCCAGCTTATTTTTCTACCTTATTTCAGAATAGTTTGAACACTTCAAATGACTCCGACTTATGCTTCATTAAGTAGACATACCCATACCTCGATAGGTCATCTATGAAGGTTATGAAGTAGAAATACCTATCTTTTGTACTTGAGCTCATGGGTCCACATACATCAGAATGTACCAGACCCAAGAGTTCACTGGCTCGCTCACCTTTTCCAGTAAAAGGTAATTTGGTCATCTTCCCAAGAAGACAGGACTCATAGGTTGGAAGTGATTCACAATCACCAACTTCAAGAATTCCTTCTTGAGCCAACCTGTTTATCCTGTTCTTATTGATATGACCTAGCTTACAGTGCCAAAGGTAGACTTCTGACATATTATCCATTCTAGAGCGTTTACCGAAGGTTTGAACCATATTAACAGGCTGTGATAGTAAGTAAATTCTATTATTTAGTTATCCAACAAATATTGTAACACCATTCAAAATGATATTGCAAACATTTTTTTTATTAAAAATTCATAACTGTACATGGCCAAAAGGCCTACAGAAATAATATTTAATAAAAAACTTGGACAATAGTGACATTCACTTAGAATTACATTACGAGAGTTGATTACAAGGTTCATGATTCCTAAAGCTAGAACTAGAACTTTGCTTCCATCTCCAACGTTCAGGAACCTCTCACCTTCATCAAATCTCCTACTGACCTGTAGACCCTATATCGAATTACAGATATGATAAGGGCTTCCAGTATCCAATACCCAGGCAGTAGTATCACAAATAAAAAAATTGTAAGGTGTTATCATATAATTACCTTGCTTCTTCTTCGGCCTGTTCGGGTCCAGGAAGGCAATGTATAGAGGACAGTTCATCTTTCAGTGCCCCTGCTTCTTACAAAAGAAGCACTCCGTCTGGCTCAAGTCAGGCTTGCGCTTCTTGGTCTGACCCTATGCAGACGTCCCAGCATGCGGCCGTACCTTCTTATTCTTCTTCTTTTTGTACTTCTTTCCTTTCTTAAAGGGTCGACGACCAGAAAAAGACCCTCCCACAACATTCACCGACTCCTTATGGAGCTGGTGGTCCTTCTCAAAGTTCTGCAGCAATCCCAACAAGCCGTGGTAGTTCACTGCAGGCTTTGTCATCCGAAAATGAGTAAGGAAGGAAAGGAAGGACTTTGGCAAAGAATTAAGGATCGCATCCTTACCGAGCTGCTCGTGCAAGGAAAAGCCCAGTTTACTTAGGTGCTCAATCATTTCGATCATGTACAGTACATGATCGATGATTGAGGCTCCATCCCTCATCCGAGCATTAAAAATGGCACAACTAGTTTTGTGCCATTCAACGTCGTCAGGCATGCCAAAAGAGTCGTTCAACATTTGAAGCATCTCCTGTGGCTGGGCATTTTCGAACCTGCGACTGAACTCATCATTCATTGCAGCCAGCATTATGCACCGAACGATGGTGCGGTCGTTGAGCCACTTCTGGTAAGTATCTCAGACCGTCTCTCTAGCATTCGGGGCGGGCTCCTCAGGTGCCAGATCCGTTACTACATAAAGAATCCGCTCATGCTCAAGGATAATTTTTAATTTTTGATACCAGCTATCGAAATTAGGTCCCATGAGCTTGTCATATCTAATAATGATCGGAGCGACAGGGTAGTGGCCATAGCTGCATAAAGGAAAATCAAACCTTTATTAGTACATAAATTATTAATACTAAAGACTTGAACTTTAGTCTAAAGTTTCTCCCAGTATTTTTACGAACTGGTAGCCTCAACCTCCAATTTGAGGAATTACTTTAATTTCTTAGTGGATACTAGAATCCACACAGACCACACACGAGCCCAACTTTGGTTGGTCAACCTATGTACATCTATGGGTACGTTCATAACCAGTTGTTTCTCTAAACAACTTCTAGTAATTAATTTTGCCCCAAAACCTAATCAGTAGGCTTTGGCCTCCACTGAAAAGATCTGGTTAGGTCCAACCATTAACATGACTTGATTTGATGAATCGGACCAATAAATGATCAGGTCCGACTTTGGCCAGCGAACCTGACCACCATCAGAAAGACTCAACCAAATTATCATATTATGAATGATAATTCCATTAGTCAATAAGCACCAGGCCTTTGGGCCTCCAGTGATTATTAAACTAATGGACTCATTATCACTCACTTAATGAGAGGCTACAACTTAGTTATCACTATAACTTAATCATTTTTAGGGACCTTATAATTTTTGAAAATTTTATTAAAGGATAGAAGAGAAGAAATTGATCAGTCAATTTCAATCCTCCCACTAACTTCACCAAGTCAGATTAAAAAGAATTTAATTAAAGCCGGCATTAGGAGCACCTAAATCAGTCACACTGATTTATCTAATGACATGGGTGAGCCCTAATCATCAAGTGATCTAATCAAAATCTAACTCATCAAGTTGGCCAGGTAAGTGAGATTAGTGGAAAGGATGTGCCATTAACTTGTCAGAGATCGAATCAATGCGAGTAGCTCCCAGTTAAAAATCATTGGTCAGACTGTCGAACTTACCTTAGACATCAATCGGTTCATTAGTTTTAATTTGATCAACTTAGTAAATAGGGTTCCACCGCATAGTCATGAATTAAGTCCATCTTGGTCTAGTTAAAGATATGGACCCATTCAACTACAACTATTGGAGTTGAGTCTAGAGTGTCCTTGACCTAATCTAATTCAACTTTTGATTAGATTTGATCAATTACTCTAATTTAATCCATTTCTTTAAGCTAACCATAGGTCTAACCCAATTATGGACCTAATCCATCTAACCCATTGACCCACAAGTTTATGCAATTATCTTAGGTCTTAATTCACAATTCTAGACCAACTAGACAACACTTAATACTTTTAATTAAGTATTAGGACTGATGGATTAGGGTTTGGTATTTCAAAAATAATTTTTAAATTTGAAAGATTTTATTTTTTGTTCACCAAATGTGTTGACTCATTTCACAAATGGATCAGCACATTTCATAAACAGCAATCCTATTGCTAATTACATAACAAAAAATAACTCAATCAAAATAAATCATGAATATTCCTTTAGATCTAATCTAATACATTCATGATAAATTTCATAATTAAACCTTTACAATTAAGTCCTTTCGCTGCTTCGTCTGCATGGAATATAATCGCTCGACACCCCTACTGCCATAGGAGAACCCCATCGAATGGGAGGAGAGGGCCTTTAAACCCTACTTTTCTCCTATGATCGGACGACCATGGCAACCAACCCAATTAGACTACTTACTACTTGGATCAAGTATATCTAAATATACCAATTTTAAAATTTAAATTTTAAATTTTAAATTTTAAATTTTGAATTTCAAATTTCAAACAAATTTTAAGTTTTGAATTTCAAATTTTGAATTTTGAATTTAAAATTTTAAATAAATTTTGAATTTTGAATTTTGAATTTCAAATTTTTAAATTTTAAATTTTGAATTTCAAATTTTAAAATTTAAATTTTGAATTTTAAATTTTAAATTTCAAATTTAAAATTTTAGATTACTACTTAATCTATGCATGTAAATGTATATCATATTTTAAAACCTGCTCTGATACCAATTGTGGGAATTTCAGTGCAAGGGTAAAACGATAATTTTAAATTTTTTTTAAAATTATAATTTTACAGTAAAAATTATTAATTAATCTAATTAATTAATATAAATTAACTCTACACAAAGATCTAAATATGATATATATAGCATACATTTAAATTTAAAATTTTGAATTCTATAGTAAACATTTTACTGTTATGTGTTTAGAATACATTACCTTCGTGCAGGTAGTCGATCACCACAGTCTGATCACCGTTGGGATGGTCTGATCATCACAATATAGTTACACAGTATGTCTGGCCTCTATGGATCGTCCACACGAAGCTCTCGGTCTGATCGGCTCCTCCCGAATGCTAGTTCGTTGCAGAACCCTTTCGACGGCCGATGCTGATCGAACTCCTTCGATCGATGTCTGCCGACTCTTCAGATGCTCTAGATCATCAGCAAAGGTGCTTGAAAGATTGATGAAGCTCTCTCTAAAGTTTGGTGGGCTCACGACACTCATAGCTCACCTTCTCACTTCTCGAACCCTAGGCAGAAACCTTAGGATACTCACAGATGACCCTGCACCCTTTCTCTCTTCTTTTCTTTTCTTTTCTCACATAAAGGCCCTTTCTCATGCCACCCTTTCTCTCTGAGAAAATCATGCGCATGCCCCACCTTCTCTTCCCTTTTTAAAACAGTGCAAGACCGCATCTTCACCGCATGAGCGGATAAAGCTAGGTGGTTGCTCACTTGAATTCAAATCGAATTTGAATTCAAATGCCAACCAACCAATCCTTATTCACTCTTGGCGTGAGAAGAAGGGAGCGTGGGTTTTTTGTGCGTGGAGAATTTACACGAGAAACTTTTTCTCGTGTAGAGTAAGTGGCGCACAAGTGGATAAGGTGGCGCATGAGATTAGTTGACCATTCAAATTCAAACATCATTTGAATTTGAATGGCCAACCAATCATCTTTATCCACTCAAAATGGCACACACAGGTGAGGCGTGGGTAGACTTCTGTGTGGGAGAAAATTCATGAGAACTCATTTCTCATGAATTCAAATAGGTGCAGGTGGGTGAGGTGGCATGGGAGATAAGTCAAAGTGGTTTGAAATTTTAAACCAATCTAATTGAACTAACTTTATCAAAATAGGTTAGGCATAATTAGACTAAGATAAACCCAACATAATTAGGCTTAATTAGGCTCAATAAAATCTTAATTAAATCAAAAATTGACTAAGCCCAACCTTTAATCAGATCAGGGACCAAACCACTTTGGTGATTAGGTCAACTCTTAACCTAATCGGGTCAAACCTAACTGAATCTAATTCAATTGGACTTGAACCAAAAATAATTACTCAATCAAATTGAGTTAATTAGCGATCAAATCACTAATTAAACCTCTCATAAATATTGAGTCCAAATCCGATGGGCAATCGGACATCAAAGTCCATCGATATGAAACCTTGATCGAAGAGTCCCAAACCAGTGGGACTCTTGATCCTGGTATCCAAAATGTGTGGAACTCATGATCAGAGAATCTTGATTCTCGATCACAAAATCTCAGACACGTAGGACTCAGAGTATCCGAGCATTAGGACTCTTGGTCGAAGAGTTTCAGTCCAGTGAGACTCTTCACCAGCCATTAGATCAAATAGGAACCTCTAATGTGTATGACCCCACAGGTTCGAATCTAAGCCGGTAGCACAGGAACTAATTTCTGTACTAATCGAAGTGACCATCTAGCAATGGTATCCGACGTCCGGATAGGTCGAATAGTCGCAATCGCAACATTCAGAACCTACGCGAATATGGTTACTGTATAATTTATTCCTTTTGACCCCTGTGTATAGGATGACTCAGGGTTAAACTGTCAACCCTGATCAGATCATCCGAATCATGCTCAACTCAAATAGTTCTGTGACTCCTCACTAGAACTATCTTGGCCAAAGTTTTGCTAAATTGAAACACGACTGTACATAGCTCCTGAACTGGAGTGGTCAATCCCATCTTGATACACGCACTGACAAGTTAAGTACTTAACTACACCCAGCAGCCTTCCATCACTGAATTAGAAATTCAGGTAGTCCAGTGTCTAAGTGCAGTGAGTTGTTTGCAAGTCACTGTAGCAGTCTCAGGTCGGAGGGACAGTTATACCCATATCCCATCAGAGCAAATCTTGACAGCAGAAAAAGCTCTGGAGTCGATCACGTTCAGTACAGATGTACCATTATATCTCACCTGTATGCCATACCAGTGTCTCCACACTCTTTGATTAAGAGGACAATCAATCCATATGGCACACAACGATCTATGCTTGATAAACATTGTTGTCCTTAGTAACAACATATCATTTGGTCGCGAACAGGTTTAAGGACTAAATGACAAATCCTTCTTTATCGAGTCTAAATAATCTTAAGGACTTCACCACAATACAAGAGTTCATTAGAAGATGAAATAATTTATGATGAAAAATATCAAAATAACTTTTATTTATTTATAATTCATATACTAATACAGAAAAGAGCACAACTGTCAACAGGCTGACGATTGATTTTGGGACACTATTCCCAACAAATGGTGCACTGAATTTTATTCATATGGAAGTAGTCACTTGAACACTTCATAGCAAGCTACATAGTTTTGCTCGCTATACAACTCTTGCAGGTGAACCAGCATTTATCTGGCAGTCCTCATGTCCTTATGTTGGCATTGTAATTCGTTAGACGTTGACACCAATACATAGCACCTAACCTTGTTATCATCATCCAATCACTTCTTATGAGATGCTCTCTGATCAGCAGTCGGATGGATTGGAAGAGAGGAAAGGTCCTGATCAAGGACATAGGTCAATTTCTCAGAACTCAAAATAATTTTCAAGTTCTGAAGCCAATCCTAAAAATTCGATCCAGTCAACTTATTGATTTCAAGGATTCTAGCTGAGGGATTGGAAGCATACATTGTTCCTGTAGAGAGTCAAAGTTTCTAGTGAGATTTTATAATTGATTTAATCAATTTATTCTAAAAATTTTATTTTAAAAATTAATTGGGGCTCCCATAATTTTTCTCGAATCCTCACACTCTCTGGGTAGAGATATGAAAACCTCCGTGATCAAAGGCTTCTATCAGGTGCTACGGTCTCATCGATTGGCTTACCAGCTTACCTAATAGTTATTGATGATGGATCAATCGATAAGTGGACAATTCTTGTCTAATATTTTTCTAAATATGTTGCAACCAACTTCGATCTTTAATTCATGAAGCCTTACCTTGTCCAAAATATTGGCCCACTCTTTAGTTAAGTCATACTCACCGTTTGTATAAAATGGAGCCATCATTGGGACTCTCACCGTATCTGAAATATTGAGTCCAATCCATCTCTATCCCACAGCATCTCATGCCCAATAGTGTAGTTGCATCTTTTCGATCCAACTAAACTACTGTGTCCAACTAAGAATAGTCAATCCTAGGAAGGGTTCGTATAACTACAATGGTGGAAGACTGCTAGACTTAATATTTTATTACGAAGATTTGATTTAGGTCTCTTTCTTAATTAGTCATAATAGTTATGACTAACTTAATGGCATGGGCTAGCTCAAGTTGACAAGTAATCTAATACAAAATATAATCTTCCAAAATGATCAGATAAGTTAAGATGAGTGGGAGTCCCTCCATTGCTTTCTTTAGATACGAATGAATTGATCAGATCAGACAACAGACTCAATTAATGAACCACCATCTATGTACTTGCTTTAGATACCAGATTGATTGATTAGAATTGTTCAGATTAGCCTATTGATCCAGACTCAAACTATTGAGCTGAATTAAATCTTAAGTTGATCGATAACATATAACTGTTAATTGATCTGACCAAACTACAACTATTTAGATTGCTCATAAGCACATTTGATCCCATTCTAACCAATATTTGATTCAATTTGATCAACCACTCAAACTAGACCTAAATGAGCTACCCACACTTTGAACTCATGTATTATGAAATTGATTTAGATCTTCAATTCTTAATTTTTATATCTATTTAATTTCATATATTAATTCTTAATTAAGTCCATGGGTCTAATCATATGTCTAAATAATTTAGATTAACATTGTATCACATAAAAAAATTTCTGCTCACCCTCGAGTCGACTCGCCCTAGACATGAGTCGACTCATCACAGCGAGTCAACTCGAGTCTGAACTATGTCGGCTCATCTGCAAACCAAGCTGGCTCCACAGGATTTTGAGTCAACTTCAATGAAAAGGAGTCGACTCGTCAGGGACTCGAGTCGACTTGAAGAAGAACTAAGTTGACTCAATGGGCATACCAGCAATGAATTTCATAAATTTTAACGATCTAAGCATAATAAAAAAATTTTAATTTAAAAATTAAAATAATTTTAAAATTTAAACAACTAAATTATGCATCAAAATCTAAAATTTTTGGATCTAAGATTTTACAGCAAATTAAGTATTTCCTTTCACTGTTCTTCTTCATGGGATGTAATCACACGACATCCCTATACATCATAACAGAATCTATTGATTGGACAAGAGAGAGATTTTAATCTCTATTTTTTCTTATGATCGGATGGTCTGGTGATAAATCCATTTCGAGTACTTGGCTACTCAGACTTTATAACTAGATCTATGCATATATCTCATATATCAGAATAGATTTAGTCTAAATACATGCTTGTGATCAAATCAAACTACTTTTAGATCTATCTAAACATGCTGAAAATTAAATCTAATCTAATATTATCAGATTTGATCACTACTTTAGATCACATCTGAATCAGATCTGATCCGATCTAGATTTATGATCCGTAGAACCTTGCTCTGATATCAATTGAAGGATCGGATTGGTGCACCAGATCGGTTCGAATCAGAGGCAGCAGAATTTTAAAATTTTTTCGATCCGATCTGACACACGATGCATGGATCTAAATTAGATTTATTAATTATTTATATCATCATATAAGAGAGAAGAGAAATGTGGTAACATTTATCACCTTGCATGGGTAGAAGAACACCACAGTTTGATGATCAGTAGATCCGAGGTTCGCTATTGAGCTGTGCATTTGTCCGACCTCTACAAGTATCCACTCAGATTTAGTCTGGGATGCTTTCTTCTTCTTCAATCTGTCTACTCCTAGATGGATCTGTAAGCTTCTTAATCAGATTCAAATCTAATCTTCGATAGGGCTTCGATTGATGCTTGATCACAGCCTTCTTGTTCGTTGCATAGGTCTGATGGCTTTCGACACTTTGAAACCACTAGATGGCATGTCCAACCCACTTGAATGTGAAAGAGCTTCAGATATCAAAGAGTAGAGAGGAAGTTGGCATGGAGAGAATGGGAGGAGGCGATGGAATTTTTTATCTCATAAAAAAACTACTCCTGTGATGGACAACGCCCTATATATCTTGTCATCTGATCGGATCAAATGCTTAAAATAAGACTCTTCTATTACTGCCCCATCTGATTTACTCCCATATTTTGTCACATAAAACTAATGAGAAAAGTCAGATGGCATGGAGAAAGGATAGGGTGGTCATCATCCCAGTCAAACTCCTCTATTTTGAATTCAAACAATTCAAATTTTGAATCAACCTTGAATTCAAATGAGATCATATCTCTTATCCCCATCTATCAACAGATGAGGCTCATTCCACTCCCTCTCCCTTATCTGAATTTGGGTGACACACATGGATCAAATCCATGTAGTCGCACATCTCTTCCATTGGTGAGAAAAATGGTGTGGCGCCAACACTTGGTGCCCCCACAAACCTAATCTAATTAGGTCATGAATTGAACTAGGGCTAACCAACATTTGGAGCCCAATTCAAGCTTGCTTATATTTGGTTAAATCCTATCTAATAGGAAATCCAAATTAAGTAGGAGAAAATAGATTTAACCATATGCTAGCATGACTTCCTTAAACCCAAAGTTAGGACTTAATTAATTCTAACCCAATTAGACTACACTTAGCTCAATTGTGCAATCCAAGATCAAAACTCTTGTTTGTGTGATCCTATAGGTCTAATTTTATCTGGTAGTGAGATATATTGTGATCTTTATCAGCAACATCATCAAAACTCTTTTTGATAGATCAAAACTCCTTCTAATTCAGTCAATTAGAATTATTGATCATCAAAATAATTTTAATTGATCCTATAATTCACTAGTGACCCCTAGCAGTATGTGGTGGCAATCCAGTAGAACTGAAAAATGAATCTCTAGGTGTAGTTATCATGTGATTCGATTTTTCTATCATAAATTTTGACAAGATCGAGATCAAGGTTAACTCATCAAACCTCATCACTGTCATACGATAGAATTAATAGATTCGAGTCTGATATGAAATTCAATAGAAACACTTTTCTATCTTTCATAGTGCCATGGCTATGGACTTTAAGACTCAATCTCATGATCTTCATAGGACTACTCCTCTACCAAGGTCGATAGATCTCATCTTGGTGTAGCCTATTCCTACAATGAATATACTGTAGTCAACATACACCTCAAGACTTCGTATGGTTAGGAGATCGAGTTATGGTGTAGTCAAACTACAGCACTCTCAAGATGAATGATCGATGCACCTCAAGTCAGAGGACTAAATATACAAGCACAGCTATGAATATATCACTGATAAGAATAGATATCATTGTGACTATTGGTGATTGGTCATGCTCAGTACTCTTGTTCTTAATAAGCATCTGTATTTTCACTTTGATGTCTTTATACCGTAGATTCAAGACTCATCTATCCGAAGAAAGTGATCATACATCAATCTTTCAGATCGATCACTGTCTCTGTAATGATCCTACGATCGAAAGCAATTTATGAGTTAACTAAAATTAGTACATGTCTCAAATTCTTAACTCTTAAAAATATGTGTAATCATACCTATTAACTAAATGAATGATTCACAAAAATAATTAAATATAATATGAATAAAAATAATATAATTTTATTAATATCCAAGTCAATTTTACAAATTATATCCTAAGAATGTATTACAAGTGTCAGCTAATATGGCTTCTAGGGTATACATCCAACAACGGCATACGGGGCCACACCTATTAATTGTATGAACTAACAGAGCTTAAGTTGGGTGGTTGTGGAGGGTTTGCTTTGCTTTACTCATGACCATTCTCATTTTTAAATGGGGTGATGTGATAGGGCTATAAAGAGGCCTCCTAAGGATCAATGGCCAAAGCTGGGGGTGAAGGCCAATGCTGGGATCAGTAGTCAAGGATTGGTCGGCCAATTGATGATGGCTGATTAGAGGTGAGATGTAACTGGACGGTGAACCTCCAGCCAGAAGAAAGTCGCAGGTCATGGAAGATCAAGGAAGGTCGATGATTAATTGAGGGTGGATCGATCGATGGAGAAATCGCTCGAAATCACTCGCTCAGGTTGCGGTGCAGTGATAAAACTGGGGTCAGCAGTCGATGCAGTGGCCAAAGCCGTCATGGGGCTCGTGTTGGAATTTGGGATTTAAAGCATGCATATGTATTTCAAAAATTTAATTTTCTAAACACCATAGTGGAGAATAAGATTAAAATAATTTTAGTCTAAATTTTGTATGCATAAAAATATAAAATCATATGGATCTATTTCATATGCTGAAATTGATATATGCTGAAATTTAAATTATGATCAAATCACATACCTTTTTCATAATCTCTTTCTTCAAATTTGGATCTGGAAGAGACGAAGCTCTCTATTAGCCACACAAGTGTCCGATCTCTATGAGTATCCACTCGAGATCAGCTTGGAACAACCCTTAAAGATCTAAATTTTGATTATCTAAAATTCAGCCTACTGAATCTGAACAAAGCCTGGATCACGATCAATATTTGATCTTTTTCCTTGATCTTCATCTTCTCTTCCTCTCTAGCCTTTCTCCTTGCCTTGTAGTGCTACAAGAGACCACGAACTAGCAGATGAAGGGCCGCCCAATGCCTTGGGCATGTGCAAAATTTGGGATGCGCGTCCCAAGTAGTATGGCATGGGGACACCTAAGGAGAAGAGAAAAAAGGAGGAAGAGAGGGCGTGGGAGGTTCTCTTGGGGTGGAGAGGAGCTGGCTTGAATGATCTTAGGACTTTAGAGGAGGTCCCCTTTTATAGGCATAAAGATTGAATCCTATTCAATCATATAATACAAGTCCTACTTGCATTAGGATTCTTATTAACTTAAGTGATCCAACTTACATTAGGAAGTCCATTAGGTGCCAACTATTGGAGCCCTTGCACCCAAGAGACACCTTATATGAGAACTAAAGGCCCTCTAATCAATGAACACATCCAAATTGAATAATGCAAAGTGGCGTCCCATAATAACTATCAAGGAGATTCATAAGGGACTTGCACCCTTAATTTATGTGATCCATAACCTTAAACACCCAATAATTGGAGTCTCATGAATCTTATTCATGTAGGTAATTAGCAGATAATTAAGTTAGAATTAATTTATCAAATAAATAATCTCAACAAAAAGAGAAATTGGGTCCAACCATGTGCTAGCAAGGTTATCATGAACCCAATGGATTTCTCTAAACTCAATTAATACTTCATAAGCTCAATTTTTTATTCTAGACCTAATCTCTTTGTTGTGTGACCTCATAAGTTCAATTCTATTTGATAGTGAGATATACAATAATTTCTATTATTATATTATTGAAACTCTTTTCAATGGGTCAAAATAATTTCACTCTAACTCAGCAAGGATTGTCGATCCGGAACAATCCTAGTGAGCTCTCACAATCCACCAGTGACACTTAGCAATATGTAGTGGCAATCCAGTAGAATTGAAATGAACCTTTAGGTATAATTAACGTATGATTCAGTCCTTCTATCATGAGTCCCGACTAGATGGCAGATCATAGATAAATCATCAAATCTCAACATCAATCATATGATAAATTTGATTAGCTCAAGTCCAGATATGATGTCTATGAAAACTCTTTTCCATCAATCACTCTACTGTAACCACAGATTCATGAATTTAGCTTCTCAAATCTCATAGGACTACTTCTCTCTATCAAGATTGATAGATCCCATCTTGATGCGCACTCCACTCCTACAGCGGATCAACTGTCGCCAACATCCACTATAAGGGTTCATTGAGATCCATATTTATGTGTCAATCAAACTCCAGTAGCCTCACTGCGAGTAGAGTACCGTCTCAAATCAAAAGATCAGTCACATAACTATAGCATCGAGACAATCACTGATGATTGAATAAAAATTTAAGTGATCTCTCGTATAGTCACGCTCAGTGCTAGTTATTCTCTAACAACCATCCGTACATATCATCCTATGTCTCTACACAGTAGATTAAAGATCCATCTATCTTGAAAGAAGCGATTTGTGTGTCAGTCTATCTGGATCTATCATCACCCTCATGATGATCCTATGACTAGAAGCATTTAGGAATTAAATGCGTGTCTCTAATTCTCAACACTTTAAGAATATGTATCGAAGCTAATTTCATGGATGATTCAAGGACACATCACACTTGAATAAAAAAGAAATCATCTCTTTTATTGATCATATCAATACATTAAGTATAAAATTATGCCTTAGATATATTACAATGTGTCAGCCATATTGGCTTTTAAGACATACATCTAACAGCTCGTAGGCCATGTGCGACTAGCTTGTCCAAAGCTCCCAAATGACTCTGGTCTGAGCCCTTAGGATTTAATGGCTTGATGTGACTATACTTGGTGTACATCTTGATGTCTCCATAATGATCTAATTTGAAAGGAGCATAAGGAAGCTTGCTGTCAATATTTTCTAGTTCAATGGGTAGAGCGAAAGACAACTGGGATGGACTTTATTGGCAGAAGCATAATGATTTTTGAAGTGGTGCGAAAGTCGAGGCATGGGCTGAAGACCATCATCTCACATGTTCTGCTAGTACAAAAATACCCCCAATACTAGCCCTCCAAATTCGAGCCTTGGTTCAGATGAAGAGAGTGTACCAGATCGAACTTGTCGAAGACGTGCCCTTTCATGTCACTTGAACTCAGATTCCTTTGATTTCATGTTAAAGTAGTTTGAGGGTCTTTATCCTTTAACTTAGATGACTATAGAATTTGAGGGCTCCGAGCTGATCAAAAGCTCCTTCAGTTAGGCCAATCAATGACCATTTCTCATTGGGCCGATCAAAAGCCATTCCTTACTGGGTCGATCAAAGACCATTCCATGCTGGGGACCTTTGG